>NC_045544.1:21904049-21981549 GCF_009769535.1 Thamnophis elegans
TAATTTATATGTTTACGGAATAATAATTTTGGTATTTAAATATCTGTGTCTCATTTTACCGAGTAATTTCTGACTCTGTCTCAATTTTCCACTTCTTCATCTGGCAGTTTTAATGAAAGTTTACTAACTTGCTTTGTTACAGGTCAATGAGCCATGGTGGTGGTGAACTTTTGCCTCAAGAGGTTGAAGATCCTGGGATTAATTAACTCAGCCTGCCATTTCTATTTTTTTTCTTGTTCCTCCTCTCTCCCTCCCCCCCTCTTTTTTTATAAGCAACTAAATCAAAGATACTATTTAAATTTGGTAATAAACATAGCTAATGGGGTTTTAAATGGTATTTAAATTATATCTAAGTAGATCTCTAAACTCATTTAGCAAACAAATAACTACTAATGGTTTCAATGAAAAGATTTCTGTATTGTGTAATGATCTCTGAAAAGAAAGCAAAATGGGTCAATACAAAACACTTATCATAACAGATCTCAATTTATGTTTATTTTATCAGACTGAGGCCTTTTCCTAACAGATACACAGAAATCATCTTCCCCCACAGTGATATGAGGTTACATTATGTCATATCTCCATGTATGTAATTTTATGTGATTCCCTCTTTTCCTCGATGGAACATCTTTATTTTTTTACACAGTGCATAATACTGTATGGAGGTTTTCACCAGGAGGCAGCATTTGACAAGTTTCAACTTATTTGGTACTTGCCAAGTGTAGGCAACCAGATGTTATTCTACGAAGTTCAAACTCAGCCAAGAATTGATCTCTAGATACAATTCGTTAGGAGGCATCAAAATCCTACTACTCATCAAATGTTTTTGAAAAAAACCATCACAAGAAAAGTTTTCTTGGACTTCATGGATGACCAGTCAGAAAGCAGTTTGCCAGTTGTTCAGACCATTTCAGTATGCCACAAAGCAGCTCACTCCGCCTCTGAAGAAATCAGTCATAACTGCAGGTGAACCCAAAGAAGAAAAAGGAAACTAGACCAGGAACATTCAACCCCATAGCTCATCAGTCCTTTAATGTACCAATGTGTTCACTTTCTTCCAATTGCTCCTTGCTTATGAAATAAAAGGGAGGCAAAGACTTTGAGGAAGGCTGTGAGAATTCCGAAATTCACAAGAGGGAGAAAGACAGAAGAAAAGTAGCTGCTCCTTTAACTTGCAATGAAGTCTGTCTCTTTGTTTTACATTAAAATGAAATAAAAATGCCTTCAGCGTACTTGTGGGTTTCCCCCCCTTCACACCAGAGGTGGGATTCACTTACTTTCCCCACCAGTTCGCAAATGTGAGCACTCTGGCTTTGCTCGCAGCCCCTCATCTGCTCATGCACATCGCCTTCTGCACATGCGCAGTGCATTATGTCAGGGTGGGTGGGCGGAGCCTCCTGCAGCCATGCTACCGGTTTACCCGAACCAAAGAGAACTGGCTGAATGCCATCTCTGCTTCACATCCAAGGGAAAAAAAACAGTGGGAAATCATCAATTAAATAAAAGGATACAATGACTGTTTTGTTTCTTGTAGCTGATCTCAGAAATCAGAGAAAAAGAAGCAAGTTAGAAGGAGAAAAAGCTCTGCCAACTGATAGTAAGTGCTCAGGGCATTTTTTTTTTTAATTAAAAAAGTCTAGCCACATCTTTCAGTCACTGCCTGCACAGTAAAGCAACCTCTCCTTTTTCCCTGACCCCACCCAAAATTTAAAGGAATTCTTATCACCCTTGGAGAGAGGTAGAATTAAAAACAGCCACTTTTCAAATGCAGGGCAGGATTCTGCAAATGCTGTGAGGATAAAATTAGAGCTAGGAACGCTGTATAGACCACCAGGGATCATTCAAACAAATGTCTTTTTTAAAAAAAAAATCTCAGCAAAGAAAGAGATAGGAGGAAGAGTAGCAGAAATCACACAACTTTGCAATAAAGCCTCCTCTATGAAGATTCTTTGTCAACATTTGGATAGGGAGCTGCCAATAGAAAGAAAGAATATTGGTTTGGTTTATAGTTCCTTTTCTGGCTTATATTGTTATTATAATTATTAATTCTGAGCTGACTGCTAATCCTCTAGTATTGTATTTATGCTTTTTCTTCTGTTACTTAATTTTATCTAAGAAAATGAAAGCACCAGCACATCCAGGTGCACAAAGAGTTAAACACACTCAAAAGAGCACATTTCTTAGCTTGCACAAGGTTGGTTGGTTGGTTGTAAAGACAACTTGGAGATAATAGGCAATAAGTATCTGGGCCAATGAAGATGCAATGAGACTTCACTGAAAAGCATCAAATGGGATGTATCAGTTTCAAGCCCCATGAAATTATATACAGTGCATGTTTTGATTCAATAACCCAGGCATAACAAAATTTGTAGTGTGCATGAGAGCTCACACTCCGAAATCTGAAACAGTTACACATGGGTTCTAGCATCAAACAATGTTGGCAATAGCTCAAAGACAAAATCTGCTATGTTTTGTAACCTAAGATTGAAATTTAAAAAATGGAAAAAAAATGGAACTTGGTTTTATACCAAATACACAAAAGCCACAGTATTATATTCCACAAGACTGTAATAGCTTTGGTTTTGAGGACTGGAACGTCTGCCCAGCTCAGTAAAGGATCCCCAAGTCATTTGCATTTGAATTGTTACCAGGAAGCTGTCTACAGTGGGGAGTATATGCTTTATGAAGCTGTCACAACAGCAGGGGTAGGAAATTAAGTATGGGTGGATAAAAATGAGCTTGTGAATGGAAGCTGGAAAAAAAAAAGTAACAGCTTATATCATGGAATGGAGGGAACTTCAAAGAAAACTTTTTTTGAGTGTGCTTGAGAAATGAATATCTTGCCTGGATTAATAGTGTGCGCAGATCAGAGAGGCTTGCTGGCATCACATCTCCTAATCCCAGAGTTCAAAATCCCTGGTTTGTTTTCTGCAGTGAACACAATGATGCTTTGTTAAAAGAACTCAGCCATTTAGCCATGCTGCTAAGGTTAGTTTCACACCAAAGGAATGAGGGTCTTGCAAATTACACGTTAAAATATCAAATCCTTTAGTGAAAGTGAAGCAGCCCCATGGTTTATAATGATGAACGAAGCTGTACATTAAGCCATTTAAATCAGCAGTAAAATGCTGGTGGCTCTCTGCATTTGCTATAAAGGTAGAAACCTGACCTATTGGAAAGGCTAAGAATAATTGCTGAGAAACGTGCAAAGATATACAACTGAGCATACCTGTAGTGATTAAAAAGGAAGTTAAATGTTTTCATTGGACTTTATTTCCAGGTCAAACTGCTTAAACCATTATAAAATGAATATATGCATACATATATGTTGGGAGATTATTAATCTAATCCCCACCTGTGATTATATTGGGTGGAATAGATGGTCTTCAAGATCTCATAACTCTACGGCATGCTTCATATATAATGCTAAACCATATGATGGTTTATTTTGGCTTAGCCTGAACTCCAAGCAAGTCATTATGGCTTAACAAGAACCAGGGCACCCAGACTTGTGCCAGGAACCATAAAGGAAAAAAAAGCCTCTTTCAGAGCAATTATGAATAGAAGTATTAATTTTGCACTCATTGAAAAAAAAAAACAACTCTCTGAGTTTAAAAGCAAAGATTATCTTAAGGTGAGCTCAGCTCCTGATAATATGCAGGCATATTTTCTTAACATGGAAGTGTGTTGTCACTGTTTTCTTCTAGAATGACAGCTTCATTATTAGTCTATTTTTCCTGGTGATATCCAACCCAGGTATTAGCCAATTCCTTAGTTAGGTTTTTTTTTTCCAGATCACAAAAGGTCAACTTCATGCTGCCATTTAACTCCTCTGAATAATTTCCCACTGATGTCACTCAATGACATGATCTCCCTTTCAGGCATTTCTGGGTTCCCTACAAATGTCTACAGCAGAGTTCCCCAACCTTTCCGGCTTTGCGGATGGCTGGGATGAGGGGGGACAGTGGATGGTTCCACGTTAGCAGCTGGCAAACAAGCATGGGCACAGCTCCATTTGTGCAAGCGGTGGGTACACCTGCAGCCACTGCTCATGCAAATGGAGCATGTGGGAAATGTGCTTGCCCACTCCTCATGCAAGTGGGGATGTGCGTGCACTCACCCACCACTTTTGCGGTCCAGTTCCAAATGGCCCAGTAGTGGGCCAGGCGCCAGGGGTTGGGAACCCTTATTCTACAGAAAGGAATCTGGTGCTGACTTTTGCTTTCAAAAGTTGCGCAAAGCGTGCACGAAGCAAATCGACAGCAATGCAAGCAGCAACCCACCTTTGGACTGCATTGACTTTTTTTTTGGCAACTGTAGCACACTGCAGGCTCATGTTTAAGTGGTTGTCCACCAAGACTCTTAAGATCCTGGTTGTGTTTTCCCAGAGTAGCTCACATACTTTGATATTATGCCTTGGCTTTAATTTCAGGCTTCCTCTTTCTTCAATTTTCCCTAGTTCAGAGGAGATAAGTTTAACTTCACTTTTGCTTCCACATTTCACTATAAATTTGATCCAGTTGTCTCCCATCCAAACCATTAGTACTGTTTCCAAACCAAATCGGGAGAATTGGCAAGGAAACCAATTACTTTTTTGTCACTATTCATAAGGCAAATGGAAAACACACCTAGACAGGAGTTGCCAGTCCTACTTTTGCATACATCCTGAAAATTGAAATGAGTGCATGGGCCACACAGCTTCTAAGAGGCATAAGCTGCACAATTGCAAATACCTTATAAACCTTAATTTTATATGTCTCCTGTAATCACCTGGGTCTCTTTAAAAGTGTCCCACGAGAAATGTATAAAGCCTACATCAAATACCTATGTCACATACTAAATGCTACATTTTATTGGTTGATACACATTTATTATCCCATTTAACTGTATAGTAAACAATTCAAGTGTCATTGGCTAATTGTGACTGATGGTGGCCATTGGCATTACTCTGCTAAAAAAAACAAACTTTAGTCTAAAGCAGTGACATTTCCAACATAATCAATTTAAGCAATAAAGTAGATTGGAGAATTCAACTTTAGAAAGAGAGAAAGGGGTGGACAGAAATGGGGAAAAAAGTGCAATATATTATCAACATTTTTCATTTGAGGTAGTTACAGTTTTAATAGTTTTCCCTAAACACTGAAAGCACTCAATTGAACATCTGCTTTCCAGCTGTGCCTATTGATATATTGCCAGAATATTATTCCCTTCTATTTAAATGTGTCTATAAGATTGGTTTCTTTAAAACAAAAAAAGTGATGGGGAAGCCACATTACCTGAGTTTCCAATAATACCTTAATTGGAAAAGATATAAAAATGTCAAAAATTATAGAGACTATTTTATACCCAGGATCATATTTCTGAAGCGAATCTAAAGACAGATGTCTACGAACAATTCAACTATTCTCCAATCACACCTTGTGCCAGCTGGAACTGTAGAATTAAAAAGAAATAAGTCATCCTGATTAAATTATTGGTGATGTTCCCAGCATTCTCTGTACTGATGGTAGATTTTTAGTAATCTATTCTGTTGATGGAAAAATATGTCTTGTCTGCAGCTTAAACTTTTCTCCTATAATATATATACTGGTTTTTATAAAGTTTATAAAAACCATTAAGCCTAGATTGTGTTATCTAAAGCTTGTTCAATACCATGTGAAATCTCTAAGTGTTTAGTTCTAAACTTCAATGCTAAAATAATATGTGTTGGAAAGAAGCTTATTGAAAATTATGCTTATCAAAATGATTGCAACATAATATTTCATTTAATGGGGGCATCAGATGGAATAATGCATGTTCATTTTCCCTATTGAATTAAGATGCTATAGTTTCAACTTTCCTTCTATCATTAGTTCCCTTCTAACTTCTAAATAGCTCTGTGTAATGATTTTCCAGAAGGACTAGATAATATAGATTTATGAAGTAAGACATTGTCAATATTGTAAACATTCTCAGTAGCTAATCTCATAATCATAAGAAAATAGTTTCATTTCCACCCTCTGCCTAAGGAGATGTTTTGTGAAATATTGTATGATGAGTCTATACTGTGTATATCTATACTTTCCATTGTAACAATGATAAACTTCTTGTTTTTTCCCTTTTGTGGTTTAGAATAAAAGTCTTACATTCTGCAATGCTATTATAAAGCTGAAAAAGAAATCTTCTGATTGATTTGTTTAATTTCATTAAATGACACTAAAGGAGCATGGGTTGTATTTTTTTATCAGTGTGTGCAATTAAGAGGATATATTAAAACCCATAATAGATTTGATTAGTTTTATCTAATGTAGGCACACATATTAGTTCTTTGAATAAGTAAATTAAAGTCTAGTAAGTAGTGATTTTTTTTTGAGAATGAAGATGCCTAAAGTATAAAAAAACATGACTATCTGAAAATTAGAATAACAGTAAAAAAATTCCAAACAATTGCATCACTTTGTGGTACTGCCAGCTGATGAATACAATGCATTCTAAACTAATTCCAGGTGGAGCATATGAAATTAAATTAAATTCATTTGCTCAACTATTTTTTTAACCTGGAGAACAAATTCTGTAACAGTATTGTTTTGGGTTTATATGAACATGGGATATCATTGGGATAATATTGATAACTAGCACATGAAATATTCTATTATATGTGAAATGTTCCATTCTCTTCCAAGTGATCCGGGCATTGAATTCTAGTGGCCTTTTCAATAACTTAAGCATTGTCATTAAGCCACATTTCCCTTTCATAGCCAAACCATGGCAAACTAAAAAAACCGTACTATTGAAAATTGCTTATTAACAGTCGCAGCAATGTTTTTTTTTAAGAGCTTAAATAGGTGAAATTGGCAGTTTAAATGTCCACACAGTAGAAATTTACCCCTCAAATTAAATTAATCTTTTCTTTAAAAAAATCATTAAACAATGTGCATTAAGTCAATTAAATTAAGGGAAGGTTAGAGCAAAGAATCTGTACATTAGAAGACACTGAATGATTAAGACTTTTTCTATGAAATTTTCAATGAAAGCTTATATAGCCATTTTCTTTTTTAAAAAAAATCCAGATTTGCCTAATATATGCAATAAAACAATTCATATTTTTATCCACAAAATTCTGGGTATCATGCAAAGTTGAAGGAATGCTATAAGGATTTTTAATTATCATGTAGCATTGACCTTTTATTTGGTGCTCTTTCATTCTGCCTTCTACTCATTTCAATTTTTCTTGTTCACCAGTAACACACATTTTCTTTCCACTCGAATACAGATTATTACTTGTTCCTCCACTTACATTAATTCTCCTTCCTAAACTTTTAAAATCCTCCAAACATCTACAGATTATCTTTCCATTACCTCCTCAATATCTAACTCGCATTGGTAGTGAATAGCAAACTTAATAACTAATATTCCTTCATAAGAGATTTACCTATTATTGATCAATAACTACAATCTGTTCTCCTTGCTTCTGACACACAATCTGCTACTAAAGTTTTAAAACTAAGAACATTTTAAATTAAATAATTAAAATTGTGCATAATGTCTACAACAGAATGTTATTCTGAATCCATTCAACAAATCTGATTCAAGTTTATATAAAATAAGAGGCTTGTTTTTCTTTTTTAGAAGAAAGTGTCAGTGAGATTCTCAGGGTAGGCTGCAAATTTGCCCTTTATTGCTGTCCAAGCTCTCTGCATTTCAATTATAGTCCATGGAAAACTCCCTCCCCTTGGGAGTTCTAGGAAAGATTAGGAAGTGTAGACACTCAAGAAACTTGCAGAGCAATAGAAAGTTGTGTAATTGACAAAAAAAAAAAAGCATAGCACAGCAAGTTTGGTTTTCTTTCAATGGTAAAGTAAAATAGCACCAGAATAAATGCTAAAGCATTCTCAAATTGAAACAGAAAAATAGATGGCTGTTTCCTGGAATGAAAAAGAAAAACATTTTTGAGAATTGAGGACAATTTCAATAAAAAATTGTATAGCTAATATACAATTTTAGAGACAAAAGCTCTTAGGACCTATCATTTTAGATTAATTGATCTGATTTACACTTCCCATTGAAGAATTACACCAACTAGAAGATAAACTGGAAGAGGAACTCGTGTTTTGTACTTTAGGAGTTATATAACACAAAATATTTTGTACTTTAGGAGTTATATAACACAAAATATTTTGTACTTTAGGAGTTATATAACACAAAAATACAAAAAAAAATATTTCTTCAAGAAAGGTGTGTACAATGGTACATACATTAGTGAAATAATGTACAATATGTGTATCTTAAGGGCACATTAAAATATTTATCAAGAGAGAGTAGAAGAGTAGAAGAGAGAGTAGAAGCTTTATAAACCTCTCCTCCAAGGCAGAACTAGTAACTAGAAGCTTGCCTCCAAAAAAAGAGCTGCTGATTTTGTAGAGCAGGGGTGTCAAACTCAATTTAATTGAGGGCAGCATCAGAGTTGCATTTGACCTCAAGGGGCTGTGGGATGGGCATGGCTGAGGTGGTGGTGGCCTTCTGGAGCCCTCTGCCAGTAAAAACGGAACCAGAGGGGGCCGTGCATGGCCCACCCAGGCTCCATTTTTGGCCATGACGGCCTCCTGAGACCTCTGCCAATGAAAATGGAGCTCCCTGAGGGCCTTGAGTTTCACACCCCTGTTGTAGAGGGTTTACCACTCAGTTCCTCAAGCATGCAAACAGTGCAAACACTTTGAAATGAAGAATTAAATGTGTCCAGCTCTGTAGATAAAAGAGCTTCCACAGATTCACAGTGTATGAACATTTGTGCTTCAAGCTTCAGGGGATTTCAAATATTGATTATTCAGGATCCTACATTTTAAAATCTGGAAAAGGGTCTAATCCATGTGCAGAAATGCCCAGCTGGGATTTTCTTCTGTGATGAACTCCAGTAATGGGACATGACTGGCATTACATGACTTTGTATGCCCTTGTGATACCTCTTCTTTGCAAGCTGCACTGATTGGTACTTTGCTTCTGGGTGTGATTCAAGGTATGAGCCGAGGGTATGAGCCAAGGTGGCGCAGTGGTTAAATGCAGCACTGCAGGCTACTTCAGCTGACTGCAGTTCAGCAGTTCGGCAGTTCAAATCTCACTGGCTCAGGGTTGACTCAGCCTTCCATCCTTCCGAGGTGGGTAAAATGAGGACCCGGATTGTTGTTGGGGGCAATATGCTGACTCTGTAAACCGCTTAGAGAGGGCTGAAAGCCCTATGAAGCGGTATATAAGTCTAACTGCTATTGCTATAAGGTGCTAGTTACTGCCTACGAAGCCCTACAAGTATCAGGTCTGAAAGACTATCTTTTATGGCAGTAATGGCTAACCTTTTTGTTGTCGCATGCTAAGAGTGCATGCACTCATAATGCAATGTGCGTGTGAAGCCCCTGCCCTGCCCACATGACTTCAACCCCCTGCATGTGTGTGCGACCCCCCCACCATACTTCTCCACTCCCCTGGGCATGTACACATGACGTTCTGTGCCACCCCACTCACCGTACATGGACGACAGAGACCTGAAAACCAGCTGGCTGGTGGGAGGCATGCATGCATGTTTGGTGGAGCTGAGCTGGGGCGATGGCTCGTGTGCCTACAGAGAGGGCTCTGTGTGCAACATGTGGCACAAGTGCCATAGGTTCACCATCATGGTTCCATGGTATGCACCTGGCGAATCTGGTCTGGCAGCGTTGGTGTGCTCCAGGTTGCTTTGATTAAACAATGTCATTTCTCAGGAGCCCAGAAATGTGCCTTCTTTGTGATAGTGCCTGCTCTCTGGAATGTGATGCCCTGTAACATCTGGATGCTTCTAACTCTGCTGATGTTTCCAGGAACCATGAAACTGGGCTCATTCCCAAATGAGAATGACTGAAGCCTCATTTTAACCTGGATTGTTTTCCTTTATCCCATCTGGGAAAGAAATTTTTTTTTATATGATGATGTATAATCGGTGTTTAACACCTAATAAATTGTCAGAGATGTATAAGGGTGTGTTAAATCTATGTTGGAAATGCAATCAATCTATTCAAGTTATTGGAATTAAATGTATAACTAATGATAATGATAACAACAGCAAGATTTTTGTATGCACAGTGATGGGAGGATTTTACAGATTCCCTCAATGGAAGAATGGATGATGAAATTAATGGAGCTGGCTGTGATGACAAAGTTGACTATTATGGTTAAAGAAAAGACTTTATCTAGTTTTGTTTCTATCTGAAAACTACTTTTTGCTCTTTTGTTTGACATTGTAATAAATCAAACTTTAATTTTGGGATTTGATAATTAGAACTGCTTATGATTATGGAAATATTGTATATTATTGTTAATCTTGGAGTAAAAACTCACTAAATTTTATGTAGTGTTGTAATGTACACACATACCTTGCTTTTGGCACTCATAACTTGGTTTCTTGATAAAGATTTGTGTTGGTTTTTCTCCCCAGAAAATCATTTGATAATTTTTCTCAGCCCAGTTTATTTCAAAGGCTTGCTGTGAAGAAGCAATTGGATAATATGCCCTAGCACTGGTACACCAATCTCTGTCCTTACAGAAAAGACAAAATATATATGTTTAATAAACATCTAAAATTAGATTAAAATGCTCATGACTGGTAAATCGCATGAAAATTAAGAATTTCTTATGTAGTTTAATTAATGAACATTTTTAATTCTAGTTACATCCTTAAAATGAGCATAAAAATAATTCTCAGCCCCCATGCAGAAAGTTATGAATGATCAAATAGAAGAATAGGCTTTCTTGGATTATTAGCAGTCAACATGCTTCCTATGGCCTGAATCAGTTGTTCAATTGTCTTTCACAAGAACATGATTAATATTGATTGCAAGTATTGATAAAATGAACATATTAATAAAGGAATAACTGCAGATACAAGAAATAGATTGCTGCAGGCTGCTTTAACATTTGAAATCTGGATAGGGAAGCCTAATTAGCATTCAGCAGGATCATCTGAGGAAGATCACTTCTTTGGCAGGAGAGGAAGTAATTATTAGCCGAGGATGAAAGAATTGCACTCACCAAGACATTAGCTTCATATTGCAGATCTATTCCAGGAGGTGAGGAAATCATTGCATGAGAAATTGTACATCGAGATGCTAAAGGAATTGCATTCCGGATTCTAATAGAACTAGGCATTCCATGTTGAGCCGTTGTCTATTATAATGGACGAGGGTTACAGAGTAATTCATCTCCCAAATAAATATGCTTTCTCAAAGACTGGGTTTGTAATTCGTAAGATTCAGTATGATAGTAGTTTAGATCAATTCATTATAAAATGACAATGTCAGAAACATCAGATGGGGGGGGGAGGGGAAGATGCATGAATGATTACAGACAGTAAGGTGTTAAAATATGGCATAAAATAACCTGGGCTGGAAGAATAATGTACTCAGCAGACATCTTTGCATTTCCTAATTTTTCTTTAAGAACTGCAAGAAAAACATCTTGTAGATATTTAACGGCAGCTTAATTTTTCCTTCTACATTTATTGAGAAAGTAATGGCTAGCTCCTGAGCATATGTGTATCTAGGAAAACATCAACACAGTGGCATCACCATTGGCTTTACAATTTTCTTTCTGAACCAATTAAAAACCTGTTTTTATTTGCTTTGGCAAAATTCTGATTTGAAGTGGCAGCCACAACAATACTGACTATATGATTACCACATCTGTCCCCATCTGAAAGCGACAGTGTGGAGCTACAATAGGATATAGATTTTTCCCAAAAGAGGAATGTCAGCTACTGCCATCTAAACCATACGGTTCAGAAATGCAAACTTGGGTGTCTATTAAATGATAGAAAAGGTGGGAAGGAAAAACCACTGGATTCAAATTGTAGACAATATAAGAAAGGACTTCACACTGAGGTTCGCACAGGTCAATTAATACTTTAAATGACTTTATTACAATATGCAATAAAGATGATTACCTACCCGTGCTGTATTGTTTGATATCTTCTCCTGAATTCCAGCTGGCTAAAAGAAGGAACCTGAGAAGAATGTTGGGTAGTAAATCGTTCAAGGTTTGCTTGTATCAACTGCCAATCATTTCAGTAAGACACTTTGCCTAATGAAGGTAAGTTACCCTGCTCATGTTAGGGCTGCCTTGCCTTAATTAGATAATTGATTCTAATGGATGCTTTGCTTGAATTTCAAACAACATGAAGTCTGAAGGTCTGTACAACCCCATGAGTCAGTATGAGATCATGAATACAAGCACCCATCCTCTATATCCATAATGTACAATCTGATGCCCAGGAGCTGGATATAATCTCCCCAAATCTTGGCTCTCAAAGAGTTCCATAAACTGTTACTAAATTATACACTCAATTCAAATTTAAATTAATTTTCAAACTCAAGGCCCGCAGGTTGGATGCATCATGTGATGGCCATGCCCATGCCCAGTTTATCGAAGGGGGGAGGGAGGGAAAAGTCCTGATACATCATGGGATGTCGCAGTTATGATGCCATGTCACATGAGTTTGATACCCCGGCCTTACTGTGACTGAAACAAAAAAATATTGATTGAATATATTGAGAATCATATTATCTATATTTAATCCTTATTAATTATAAATCTGGCTCTCTGCTCCAAAAATCAACTGCGGGCAGGAAGAATAAAGCATTTTGTGGACGTAGGAATTGACTGTAGTAATTTAAAGAGGGGAAAAAAACAACTTTCTTTATATGGATCAGTTCTAAGTTTGTAACTATCCTCACAATTTCAAGCTGTGATGATATTTTGCTGCTATGTCAGAAAATGGCATTTGCTGTGTATGTATAAAGACCAGAAAGTGTTCTGTACAAAGTTCATTTGTGCCTGACCTTTCCGAGTTGATGGGCAAGATGTCAAGACAGGTTGTCAAATTTTGCAACCAAATGGATTCTAGGACTTTCCTCCCCAAATTAAGCATCCTGTACAATCCCCAGGAGATGAATGATTCTATAAATTTCATTTGTCAGTTTATCAATTATAAACTCTGTTTAGCTCCATTGTTTGAAAATTCAGCAGAAAGTGTCTGCATGCAGGTTGATACTTATTTTGGTATGCATATTACCTATAACAGGAAATACATTTTTCTGAATATTTTTTTTTCTAATACAAGATTCAGAATTTGACATGTACTCTTTCTGGGTTTACACAGTTTGTGTAAACTTTTTTTCCTTTTTTACTGTATGTATGTGGTCTCATAACTCCAAAAGGAGCAATATTTAATGGGTAGATCAGATTCTGCTGAATAAGAACCATAGCCATACATCCTTTCCAAAATCTGGATAGGCAAAATTTTTCATATATTCCTACACTCTGGAAATGCCTACAATAATATATATCATGAAATGGTGAACATAAAGAAAGAGGGTGAATGCTCAAATTGGATGGCTGCATTGGATCTCTCTTGCTTTGATGGTGGAATGTAATTGAATCCTCTTTTAAACATATAATACCTTTCATGGTTTTTCCTGCATAAGACACATGGGTTTTTCAGCTAAAGGATACAGGCAACAATTAATTTTCCTTTCTTGTCATTTGGAAACTTTCATTATTTACCATGTTATTTTATACAGCTAGCTAGAGCCAAGGAAAGTATTGACCAATGTCTAGTAGAAATTTGTTTTCCACTTAGTGCAAAACAGCAGTGCTTCTTGGAATTGCATTCTGGTATAATTTGGAAGGTGATTTTTTAAAAAACTCTTCATATTGATTTCTTTCAAGGGTATGACCTACAGTCAAAAAGAAGCCCAGGGGGATACAAAAATTTTGTCCTTCAGTTGCACTGATTTCAGCAAGCTTAGCTTGCCTTTACTAAGAATTATGTCATATTTATTTTACCTACAAATAAAGGTGACTCATTTTCAAGGTGTGATAAAATATATTTGTCAAATGATCATCTATATTCAGCCCATCTTATCTGTGAATGAACAGTTAAGGTATTTAGAAATGGTCTTCTTGAAGTTTTTCTTAATGTTAATTTCTTTTTTTTTAAAAAAAATAACCTTATAATAGTTGTTAAAAGAGGTGCCAACCAAGGGAGACAAGGAGAATAAATGATGATAACACTAGAATTCTATCACATGGTAAGCTTTCTGTAAGAATTCTATCACACTGTAAGGTTTTTTTTCTTAATGTGGATTATGATGATGCCTTCCTGAATTTGTGTCGTAAGGGCATTTCATCATTTTGGCCAAAGCATCATTTTGTCCCTAATTATCTTTTGTTATTGAGGTTTTTTTTTAAACTCAAAGCTGAATGAAACATACTTGACCCAACAAAGTTGCAATAAAAAACAGAGGCCGCCATCTGGGGTCAACAACACAAAAATGGCGGTCATGATGAGGATTTCTACAAAACAATAAAAGCTTCTATTGAAACTACCAGCTTTTAACATGATGCCATTGTCTATTTTTTATGAAATCGTTGCTGGAACAGTATTGGCATATATTTTCCATTATACATGGCTTTGGGAATCCAACACTTCTCTTCTTAATTAGCATGTCTATCCAGCTTATGATGACTAATTGTCATCGTTAATATTGTTAATGATATCGTGTTAATATTGTATTCATGTGGAAGATCTTTATGATCATGATTATTTGCCTCAAGCCTCATCAGTTGTTCACTAAAACATTAGTCAATAAGTCATTTGCTTTGCATCTCTAATGGTTTCACCAGGAGATCCTGGCTATGCATACAAGCTTGTTCCTTGTACTGAAGTCATCAGGGAATATTTTATTCAAGGAGTAATTCTGAACACAAACATTACAATCTAACATTGGTTTCCCTGTATAATAAATGCCTTTGTATTGAACAGTGGCTAAAACACCTCTCTGATATTTAATTATTTTACACAATGACACATGTTTTCAGGAAATAAGAAAAATCCCCAATAAAAACATTACAATCTTCTGAGCATTTTATTCTTCTTAGATGTCACATATCAAGATCAGAGAAAGTTTAAATCTAATATTAATTGTAAAGGAAATAAACCTATGTGGTTAACTCATCCAGGCAACTTAAATTTTAACCTGTTTTGTCAAGCAGCTGGTTGCAAAGTCCATGGAAATAATTTTAGTTATAAATACAGCTATTAAAATATATTGTTTGTAGACAAGCTGATATACTATGGTTTATAAACAATCCTTGTATGAAAATTATCAGCTTGGAATTTTTATGGGAACAGACTAGACTAGACTAGACTAGACCATCCACACCCAAGGTATGGATGAGAAGAGATTACCTCACAGACTACTTTCTAAAATATCTTGACCATATTATGCAATCATCAGCATTTTTCCAACTAATGCTTGAAAAAGTTTCAAATTAGGATACTTTTTGAGAACAGTATTGTAGATGGACTAAACATTTCATACCTTTATTAAAAATGTATATGTGTGTATCAGGGGTGGGTTCCTGCCAGTTCTACCCTCTTCTATAGAAGAGGTTCCACAAATCTACAGTGCCGTTTAGACTGGTTCCAGCTCCCTCCTCCCGACCATCCGCACATCATCAAGATGAAGAGCGAGAGGAGGAATTCTGGGAGTTGAAGTCTACAAGTCTTAAAGCTGTCAAGTTTGAACAGCCCTGGGTTTTTTTTCTAAACGGTTAGGGGTGCAAGGGTCTTTTAACTTGACAGCTTTAAGACTTGCGTGCTTCAAATGCCAGAGTTTCTGAGCCAACATTTTGGTTGCTAAGCAAAAGCATTGTTAAGTGAGTTTCATCACATTTTACAAGTTGGCCACACCCACCCAGTCACATGGCTGGCAAGCCACTCCCACATAGCCACAAGCCACTCCCACCCTGTCACATGGCCAGCAAGCCACTCCCACAAAGCAGGCCACACCTACAGAAGAGGTTCTAAAAAAAATTGAAACCCACCACTGGTGTGTATCTAGTATGAGAATCTAGTGTGTTAGTTTAGTATCCCTTTTCTGGCATTCTCTAATCTCCCCTGCTTCTCACAGTTGAATTTCAGCTCATGGCTTAAGGAAACTCCTGGATTTTCAGATCTGGAATGAGGGGCAGACATTGAAGTTGCAGAGTGAGAGAACTGGTTAATGGGAACAAAACATATAGTGGACTCTAACCCTTGGCTACAACCCAAGGATAGAAAAGCTTAAAAGAAGAAATTCAAAAGAAATTCTTGAGAATGAGAGGGGAAAAAAAGAAACCCTTTTCATGAAGGAAGAAAATGTTAGTTACTGAAGATAGATTTTTTTGGTATGTTCTTGCATTCATATCCATTAGCGATCCACAGAGTGTTCTTCAGTTTGATTATCATCATACCTGTTTAAAAGTTTCAATTTTGGGTGTACCCATTCCTTGGGCATATATTATACATGGATATAATGCATTCACAACACCAAGAAGTTCTTTGGCAAACATCTAGGTCAAAAGGCTAGCCATGCTGATATGAAACATAACTTGCATTGTAAGGGCTATCGTTTCCCATTTTTTCCCCTCAAAGTGCCGTGCTTTTCACTTTGAGAATGTAATTTTCTTATTTGACATGCACCATCTCACCTGCTACTTCAGGTAATTACACAGTAGAACTTCAGAAAACCCATGGCCTTTTATTAAAATCTGCATTATCTTCCATCCGTCACTTGCTAAGTGTTCTCTACCGGTGGGAGTCTAGATGACACAGCTCAGTTCTGCATGTCAAATAGTCACTTCAATCCAATTAAGGCCTCATTGTGTGACATCTGGGACTAAGTAGAGGCTATGAAAAAAATAGCATTTTAAAAAACACTATTTAGTGGTAAGAGCTTTTTGACATACAAAAAGATACAGAAACTACAAGCAAAAATGGTGTAGCCATTTGCTTTTAAGAAATGGTGACATGACAATGAAGGGATTTACTCATCTGTTTTGACAAGAGAGGAATTTCTATAGACTGTTTAATACTGAAGAGATAAGAGTAGTCTATTTTCTCCTTAATCTTGGGGGGGGGGGGTTGTAAGATGAAGGAAATTAGGAAGGCTGTAAAAGACAAAATTTCTTTTTCCCAACAGGCTTTAGTTTAGCAGACTTCAGATGCAGCGCCCCAAATCAGTGCCATTTTGTGTATGTCATTTATCATTTTACAAGCGTTTAGGTATATGGGGAACCCCCTAAACAAGGGCTGCCAAACTCCCAGTCCACGGGCTGGATGCATCACACACTGGCCACACCCACATCCATTTTAGCAAATGGGAAAAAGTCCCGATATATCACATGATGCTGCTTTGACGATGTGAGTTTAGTATCCCATTCTCGTCGCCAGTTTTAAGAACGAGGCGTGAGGTAAAATGCAACGTCTTTATTAACAAGCTACAGCAACGAACAAGTTCAGAACACGGACAGCGCGCGGGCCGCCTGACAGCTATTTATATTTGACAGCTGTCAGGCGGCTGGCCAATAGGTGGCCAGTGATTTTCCCGCCAGCCGGCAGGCGCACCTGGGCCAATCAGGAGCCTGCAGCTCTGGCCCCGCCTGCTGGCTCTGTCGGGAGGATGCAACAGACACCCCTGCCCAAAACAATGTTTCAGTATCACTATGAGCCATTGAAGTCCATTCAGTATGAACAATTTTCCTTCACTTAGAAACAGCTTAAATTAACCTGAAATACGAATTAAGTGTTTCTGTGGTTTATTGTGTGATACTTACAATAATGTGATACATGAAGTATTGCTCTTATATCTTTGCATCACACAGTATATATCATTGATATGTTGATTATGTATTTGTTTTTGTTTGCAATCACATACATTGGGTGGGTAAAAAAATCTTTTTTAATATTTCACGTTTCATCCTATTGTTCAGTCAGGGCAATTCCACCCCACTTATTGTTTTGAATAGGTTTATTGTAGAACATTGGATCACTTCCTATGAAAATTATTTAAAGGCCTTAGATAAATAAGCAGAATTCAACATTATGACTGCATATTTTAATAGGCTTATTCAGTAGTCATTTTATTTTATTCTATGTTTTTTTATTATAGAACTTTTAAAGTCATTTCTTTAAAACATTCCTGAATGAAATAAGTTTCTATCCATATATAAACATTAGATGATACTTGAGAATGGATTGTTGCTTTACAATAGACCAATGTTTCTGAACCTTAGTAACTGGAGATGTTCAGCAAATTGAACAGTTAGCAATAGCAATAGCAGTTAGACTTATATACCGCTTCATAGGGCTTTCAGCCCTCTCTAAGCGGTTTACAGAGTCAGCATATTGCCCCCAACAACAATCCGGGTCCTCATTTTACCCACCTCGGAAGGGTGGAAGGCTGAGTCAACCCTGAGCCGGTGAGATTTGAACAGCTGAACTGCAGAACTGCAGTCAGCTGAAGTAGCCTGCAGTGCTACATTTAACCACTGCGCCACCTCAGTTATTAAAATGCTTATGAAATTGCCATGCATAAAAAGAGCTCAAATGGTTAATACACCTTAGCATTTTTAATATCACTTTCCCAATCTTACTGGAGATGGTAGCATATTACTACATTTCCTCTTCTTAATATATTCTCTTTTATAAGTTGCCTTATAGGATAGATGAATGTCTAAAAATTAATAAATAAAATTAATAAATAAAATATTTCCAATCCCTATTTCATGTAATGGATTTAAAGAATGTTACTGCATTTTAATTTAACTTATTCTGCTTAAACTTATAGTATTAATAGAACAAAACCTGAGCAAGATATCTGAATGTAAAAAGTTAGACTAAATCTAAGTAAGCAATGATACATGTAGTAGGATGATGATTTATTATTTATTATTAAAATAAACTTGTTGCTTATTATTTAGTCACTATATGTTCATTTATTCACATTTTGCTGAAATACTTAACCTTTTCCAACAGAGGGGGGGGGGTGAAATATGTTTCAAAATCTGGTTTTATCATTGATATGATATCAACAAAGGACAATATTTGTAGCTCGGAGATGAAATGAGGGGTGTGTGGTGCTCTTTGAGGTTGGTTGTTTTCATGCAGATATTTCATTACCCAAACTAGGTAACATTATCAGTGTTAGTCTAGCACTGATGATGTTACCTAGTTTGGGTAATAAAACATCTGCAAGAAAACAATACAGCTCAGAGAGTACAAAGTATCCTTTATTAGATGAGGCTACAATTCATAGACTTGTCATTGGAATACATGTGTATTTCAGTAGTCCTTGAAATGGTGAAGCTCTCTCATCTGAACTCTATGCATAGATGATATAGGGTCTTTGGCAGCAATAGAGAAGTGATTTGTTATGTCATAGCTTTTTACCAAAATGATTTTTTACTTTTCAGACTAGTCCACATCCCAACTATTTTCACCGTTCAAGTACGAAGTAAATCTAACACAGGTTAGCTTCCATAATATTTCCTTCACGTTCCTAACCTAACTTATGGCCCTGGTATTTCCTATATATTTCCTATATATATCCCCAATGTACATATACATATACATATACATATACATATACATACACACTGCAGTTATTTATTTCATTCCTTTGAGTCTAAAATAGAATAATCTGAAATAGGTACTCGAGTGAAGTAGCAAGATGAGAGATAACAGAAAGTTAAAGGTCATTCTGAGCCCTTAGAGACTGAAGAGATGCTTTTACAGATTTTTCTTACAGCATGAGCTACAAGGTGATACAAGCTTAAGACCAAGACTCTCTTTAGGATTTCCTGTTTTATGCAAATCATTATGAACATTTACTAATCAGTAAAACAAAGTGCTCTTTTCTAGTAGTTCTCCACATTGCTCATCCACAGATCAAACAGGAATGCATCATTATCCCTACATGAAGTCAATCTGGTATGTATCAACCACAGATTAAGCAAAAGAGGAAATCCTTGAATGTAATTTGCAATTTATAGTAATAAAAGCTCCAAAGGACTTAAGTATCTGTTCATTTATCTCTGATCAACGTTTTAGTTTCATTCTATAGAAAATACAATTTTTGTAGAGTTCCCTTAGATAAATAAATTCATGCACAATCTTGGCAAGGGGAAAAGTTTGGCTCTAAGCAA
Source organism: Thamnophis elegans (assembly GCF_009769535.1). Taxonomy (NCBI): domain Eukaryota; kingdom Metazoa; phylum Chordata; class Lepidosauria; order Squamata; family Natricidae; genus Thamnophis; species Thamnophis elegans. The sequence continues at coordinate 21,924,075 of NC_045544.1, forward strand.
TAACTTCATGTAACTCTCACAGAATTTGAGAAATGAAGATGTGTTCCTTCATCATTGGGCAAAAAACTCCATTGGTCATTATGTTATTATTTCAGATTAATTCTCTATCAAGTGCTAGACAGCGAAGAAGTCCAATTTCTAAAGTTAACAGCACGATAAAAGAAAAATGATAAAGTCATTTCTAGACAGTAGGTTGCAAAAAAGAGGAAAAGGTGACTTTCTTAATATTGCTATGGTTGAACGGTGGACAGGAAAAAAGTAGGGAGAGAAAGTGGTGTGATACTGACCTTCCTGCTGCTTGATTACATATGGATTTTATTATTTTATTCTCAATGGAACAGTTCCTTAGGCTTCCTATCCAATTGCATGCTTCCTTTTTTCAGCTGCCACCTTGCAATGTCAGTACAGGACCAAGGAAGGAAATATAGCAACAGTCATAACCAGCAATGCGAGTACTTTCACTAAATTTAAAGTCTCTGTCAAACGGCAGAGTAGCATAATGGACATGTTCATCTTACTCTCTTGGCAAAAATCTGGAAATAGATAGCACTGCCTATATAATAGAGTAGAACAGCAGAATAACAGAGTTGGAAGGGACTTGGGAAGTCATACTGACGTAGGAATCTCTATACCAGATTGCTTCTTAAAAACCCCAGTTAAAGAGCACCAACAATTTTTGAAGACAAGCCATTCCATTTATTAATTGTCCTCACTGTCAGGAAATTTCTCCTTCCAGTTTGGTTTGGATCTCTCTTTGAGAAGTTTCCATCCATTACTTAAGGTTGTTCAGAATCCTGCTCTAACCTCCAGTCCTTGGCTTCCATCCAAATGTTAATTAAGTTGGTCTCTGATTAGTTTTTTCCCAGAGTTTTCAAGGTTAACTACTGTAGATGTTTTTGTCTTTCCCTTTCTATCCCTCGCCTTCTGTTCCATCTGATTGTTTGAGATCCTAGTTACATGGTTAGAAGTATTAATCATTTACATCCCATATCTTGATGTTTGAAGTTCACACATCTTAACAATGCCAAGTTTAAGAAACACTTGTCTAGACTGATTCACTGATATTAGTATGCTGTGTGTGTGTGTGTGTGTGTGTGTGTGTGTGTGTGTAACAGTAGCAATAGCAATAGCAGTTAGACTTATATACCGCTTCATAGGGCTTTCAGCCCTCTCTAAGCAGTTTACAGAGTCAGCATATTGCCCCCAACAACAATCCGGGTTCTCATTTTACCCACCTCGGAAGGATGGAAGGCTGAGTCAACCCTGAGCCGGTGAGATTTGAACAACCGAACTGCAGAACTGCAGTCAGCTGAAGTAGCCTGCAGTGCTGCATTTAACCACTGCGCCACCTCGGCTCTCTAACAGATTGCTTCTGTTCCCCTTGCTTGCTACAAAGGTCTTAGACCAGCTGACTGGGGAATTCTGGGAGTTGAATTCCATACATCTTAATGATGCCAAGTTTAAGAAACACTTGTCTAGACAGATTTACTGATATTAGTATGGTGTGTGTGTGTGTGTGTCTCTCTCTCTCTCTGTGTGTGTGTGTGTGTGTGTGTGTGTGTGTGTGTGTGTGTGTGTGTGTAGTTTGCTTCTGGAACAGAGAAAATATGCATGTTTCTGCTTTGCTCTGCAAAGTAGAATTTTATGCTAGAATTTTATTGCATTTGTAATTTACCTCAACTCCAGTTTCAGCTGAATTTGATCTTTGGTTTTTGTGAAATTCAGCCAGGGCCAATAGCTGCCATCTGTCATTGTGGAATACAACATGCCAAATATGTGATGAGGTTTATCAATAAGAGATTTGTTTACTTGGTATAGCATCCCTAGGATTTTCTAGATTAAGTGGTTTCATCAACTGGATAAATATCAGATGAAATGTCTGTGAAAGGAATTTATTTTTAAATCTAGCACATTCTGGAATTTTCTCTCTCTCTAGTACTAGGATATGAGTGAATTCTGTAATTGTATAAATAGTGGATACACTGCTTTTCATGTCCAAATTAAAAATACAAAATGCTTTACAGAGTTCTAATTGGTAATAAAATGTGTATATAAAGCAACCAATTTTGTAAAATTAAATCTGTTTGCATTTGATAAAAATAAATAAAATTCCTAGTAAGCCAAAAAGATGGATCTAGAACTCTATGTGGGGAAAAGCCACATAATACATATATACAGCATGTATATATTAAATATTATTTTTGGTGGTATTTTCAAACTCCTGCTACTTTTAAGACATTGTTTTGTAAAGAAATCTGAGGAAAAACACAACTCAACTCAATTCAGTGTTAATAGAATATTGATTTCAGTAATATTGTCTCAATTTCTACTGATGTTCATCTGAATTCTTTGATCCATGAACATATTGAAACTTTCTTATGAATGAATTGAGCTTTCCATTTTGATTGGCATCCTTTACATTTTTTATATTGATTTTATTAACCTTTTATTCTTTTTATCATATGTAAACTGCCCAATGGACATTGCCACACCCTATTAAAGAATTTGTCAGCACTTATATATTCATGTATCTGTTGTTGTTTTTTTAAAGACAGTTCATTTTATTTTTAAAAGATACATCATTTATTTTATTTTAAAATATGTGGAATATGTTTTTAAAGCAGTCTCCCAGTTTATTTTTATGCATTGTTTTGTGGGTGTAAGATACTATAGAGAGACATTACAAAATTAACCATGAAACCAGGCTGACTATGAAGATTATTCTGACAGTTTATATATTTATATATATATTTTTCACTCAAGATGCACAAATGTATCTGTTTTAGAAATATTAATAGTACCCATGTGATCTGAAAGTTATTTGAACAGGTTAATATCTGGAAGATGAAGATGAATAAAAAACCTAAAATGTTTGTCTTGAAAAAGATTATTAAAGTAGATTGGCCATGAGTAAATGTGTTGAAAATGATATGGAAATGGAACAATGCAGTGGCATTAAAATCTATTTCAACAATATGCCTTCAAGATAAAGAGTCAAATTGAAACATTGGCTGCTCTTTCTAAAAATCGACTGCACCCTTCTCCAGCCTATGCACCCTCAGTGATGTGAATGTAAATTCTTAGAATTCCTAGGAGCCATGGCCATTAATGGACAATTCTGCAAAGTGAGACTCACCCATTTTGGAGAAATCCCAGGTGGAGAAAGAGAGAAAAGCTGTGCATTGACAAACATTGCTTCATTTCTATTTCATGATGAGATCACACTCACTGTCACAGGCTCAGCAATCATTTACTGCTCAATCTGCTTAGATTTTTGTAATGTATTCTTCGTAGGGCAACTATTGAATTGTTGAAATATGTCACACTATATCATCCATCAGGTTCCCTTAGTCTTGAAAAGATTATACATAGTGCATTTTGTTCTCAAGACTGAATTCCCAGCAAGACTTTCAAATTCGGAGTAGCTTAGGCTTAGCTTTGCATTTGAAAAAGCTTTGTGAGGTTAAGGTCACTTCCAAAGGTAAGAAAGAATTTGAATACAATTTTCCACTAAATAGAGGGATAGACTTTAATTATTCCTTGTACCATCTACTTTTAGGGAAAAAACATGTTTGATTTTTTTAAACTTAGTTTTTTAAGAGTAAAATTCTACTTACCTGAGAGCACTTAACTAATTATGGCAGGGACGTGCAGTCAGGGGAGGCAGGGGAGGTGGGGCCTCACCAGTGTCATGAGGAAAAGAAAAGAATTTTTAAAATAATTAAAAAGGCTAAAGTAGCTGCTGCCAGACTCCAGAGTCACAGTGACTCTGAATCTGCTTAGTGCTAACTGTAGGGGGAGGTGAGAGAACTATGGACCTCCTTTGCATAAGGAATTTTTCATCTTTTAACCCATGCTCAGAGTTAAGCAAGGGTTAAAAGGTGAAAAATTCCTTATGCAAAGGAGGCACGTGATTCTCCCACCTCCTGATTTGGGAACAGCAAATCATGCCTTGGCAGCCTTGCCTAAGTAAGTTGCTTTTTTATTTAATTTTTTACATTTTCATCATGGCGGGCGGACAAGAGGAGAATTGAAATCCACAGCTGGAAAAGGTATGTGGATAGGACAGAGGGGGGGGATTCCAAATGATAATTTAATTTGTAATTTTTTGTGAGGAATTTGTGTGTGTGTGTGTGTGTGTGTGTGTGTGTGCTTCTTTGGGGGGAGGCAGCAGAGGACGGCAGTGGCAGGGACATTCTCGCTGCTGTGTCGAACAGGCCAGGCATCTCACGTTTATGTCTGCCATAAATGTGAGATGCTTGGCCTGTTGGACACAGCGGTGGTGGGGGGAGGAATGGGCTGGCTGGGCTGGCTGGCTGGGGAGGGGGGAATCATGGCTGCTCAGGCACCGGCGGCAGGACTTTAAAGTCCCGGGGCTGTCTGCCATAGAGCGGGTCCCGATCCCGCTCTATGGTGGACAGCGCCGGAACTTTAAAGCCATGCCACCGGTGCCCTGCTGCGGCGGCAAAGCTTTAAAGTGGCGGCAGGCACCGGCGGCAGGACTTTAAAGTCCCAGCGCCACGTCCGTCATAGAGCAGGTCCCGGACCCGCTCTATGGCAAACGCAGCGCTGGAACTTCAGCGGGGCTTTCGTGCTTGCCTCACCGGCCATGAAGCTCACCGCACGTCACTGAATTATGGGTATCTATGCACAGAATTATTATTTTTACCTGTAGTCTAATATTCAGTACCATTGTTTCAATATTTTGCACTATTGTTTGAAATGATGTACAGAAACTATAAAAAAGCATAAATTTATAATACATTACTTTGTGAGATGTTGAATTTTTATTTAAATTATTAGGAAGCTAATAATTTGATTGAAATTCTATTGAGAGGGTCATAGTGACATTTAATCCTTTTCACAAGCATTTTGAATTCTAAACTGATCCCCTGATAAACTGTTCAGTGATGGATTGGTTCTTTCAAATATTAAATTACAAAAAGCCTTGACTTTTTAAGATTAATTTCTTCCATTATTTCAATGAACCTAAGCACAACTAAATCTCAATTCAACCAATGTGAAACGTGAATCTGAATGTACAAATTCTGACAAATGAAGAAATTAATTAATGTAATTTAGATTTAGAACAGGACTGAGGGAAGTATATGTACTCAGCCTTCTTCCCCTTATAGATCCTCCAAACATCAAATATGACACAATGAATTGGGGAAACTTGTTGGATGGGATATTCTGAGAGGTGAGAAGCTCTCAGGAAGAATGGATGTCTGAAAACTTTATGGACACTAATTTAAGAATGGAACATTCAGAAAAGTTCAAATTTAGTGAATCTTCTCCTTCTCACTATACTACAGCTGATTCTGATTCTTTATGTGGGATGGGATGGAGAGAATAAAGGGTCTAATCTGAGTCAGAAAGCTAGAGGAAATCTTCTACCTTAATCTTCTAAACCATGTATCTGATGTAATGGTCAATTGTTCTGAAATTTCATTAATCCATACATCAGTGTCTTGATAAAAGTGCCACTGCCATCAGGGGACAACTGCCACTGATTTATAGGTATTAAAATGGAATAACCATCACCATCACCACTACTACAAACACTGTGATCATGGATACAGAGATTGATATAAGAAAGTATTCAGTAAGGTGCCATTTTACCAATGTTGCATTAGACTATTATTTTGCCAGAATCAAAGTATGCCACTGCGAATAGAACACTTTTGCTAATAAATAATGTATTTTTCTTTCTTTCTATGTTTCTATATCTCTCTGGATTTGTAACACAATATAACATATCAGTAAAATTGCACCTCTGAATAATTGTCTTTTTGAAAACTTTGAGAATTGGAAAAAGAAAAGCTCTTTCCATGTTTTAACTGTTGCCTGATAATGAAATATAACTCAAGGTCTAATGTTTCTAAATGTTCAATATTCAGTATACAAAAGTATTTGGAAAATGTACTTTAATCCAGAAGTTTGAAAAAAAAACTTTTTGAAAACTGCTTTCCATGAGATGCTAGTACTTTGTGAAACGTTTCCTTTGTTGTGCCTCCCTTATGTTCTGGAAGAAGTGATTTAAAAGTGACATTTAGAAGTGGCAATGCTTCTACTGTAAATTGCTTGTCACTTAAAAGTGTTGATACTATTTCATCAAATGCGACCTTTTTCCGAATTCTCCACTTTTAAATACAGAAATGATTCACATTAGAAAAATGGAAGGAAGGAAGGAAGGAAGGAAGGAAGGAAGGAAGGAAGGAAGGAAGGAAGGAAGGAAGGAAGGAAGGATCAAGGAATGCAAATCACTCTGTCTTTCTCATCACTTTTTAAAGATGCAGAACATTTAGTTAAGAGAGAACCAATTGGAAACCAGCTACATTAATATGAAGAGAGTCATACTTTAGCTGTGTTTAGCCATGATGAAATATTGGATATATTAAGAGATTTAAAATAACTGAAAAGTTCTATTGATTGAACACTGGTCAACCACTTACTGAACTTACTCTTCCCTTCCCAACAGCATAGAATTTGAATGTTGCAAATGTAACAGCAGTGAAATACACAAGCCTCCCAAACACATTTTTCAAACTTTATTCACATCCTTACTTTCTTTCAGCTTTCAGTGAAGATTGCATGGATACACCTGAATGACTCAAGAGAGTGCTCTGGAACTGAAAATCCAAACTATCTATATTACCAGTAATGATTGCTCAGACAAAAGAGATAATTAGAGCAGACTTGTATGTGTTTATTTTTGACCCCAAACATGAAAATAAGTAAATAAAAATAACAGTCTGGCAGCTAGATTTCTCCTCTCAATCTGTGAATGAAAAGTACAGTTTTGAAAGACCGAACATTGTATATTATTCAGTGTTCTCTGCTACTATGGCTTCATTATTGCACCTGACATTTTTTTGCCTTATTAGGGTTGTTCATTTATTATTACAACACGCAGAACTAGCCTGAAGTGACATGTGCTTAGAATCTACTTCATTGCTTCACTGTTGCCTGCCTCCCTGTCCTTGCCAAGAAACTGTATCCTTTTAATTCTGAATAATAACTTTTGATGCTCTGGATCAGGAATGGGGAACTATGCCTCTTTTATGATATCTGAACTTCAATTCCCAGAATTCCATGCATGGCTGGCTCAGGAATTTTGGGAATTGAAGTTCACAGATCGTAAAAGAGTCATAGTTCCCTACCCCTGATCTAGACCATTACTACAATCCTAATATTGTTCACAAGAGGTTATTTTCTCACACATGTTTGAAGCACACAAATGAAGGTGCTGCCCTGTCCTCCATTACAGACAAAAATATTTAAACCTGAATAAATGTTAAAATCAATATATAATTTGGGCAGTTATGTGTCTTAAGTTAAGTCCTAGAATAAGTAAATCATAGATTTTTTTTAATTTAGCCATAGAAAAAATCCCTACAGACTAATAACAATCAAATGACATTTAAAATTAGTTTGGTTTTGGTTGCCCATTTTCCTGAAGTTTGAGATAATTTCTCTTATTGTGTGGCTCAGATTTTATATTTGTGGATTTACTTTTGTAGTTGTTTTTGAGTTTTTGTTTTATACAATTTTACATTGTTTAGTTTTAGTGCTTGTGCTTTCAGTAGACTGGGCACTGGTCATGCCCTGGGGCAGTTTTAATTTAAAATAAAATAAAAGGATAACAGAGATGTAAGGGACTTTGTAGGTTTTCTAGTCTAACACCCAAGATCACCCTATATCACCCAAGCAGGAAGCCCTATATCACTCCACACAAGTGACTATCCAATCTCTTCTTAAAAGCTCCAGTGATGAAGCACCTTCAATTTCTGTTCCACTGGTTAATTGTCCCCACTATCAGGAAGTTTCTCCTTAGTTCCTGGTTGCTTCTTAGTTCCTCCTTGCTTTGTTTTCATTCATTGGTTCTTGTCTTGTCTTCTGGTGGTTTGGAAAATAGATTGACCCTATGGGCATGGCTTGGTGGGCGTGGTGTTGCTTGGTGGGCGTGGCTTGGTGGGAATGGCGGGGGAAGGATACTACAAAATCTCCATTCCCACTCCACTCTGGGGCCAGGTGGGATTTGCCAGTTGTCCAAACTACTCAAAATTTCCGCTACTGGTTCTCCAGAACCTGACGGATTTCACCCCAGTGGCAGCACATCAAATATTGAAACTATCATGTCACCCCAGTCCTTCTCTTCATTAGACTAGACAAACCCAATTCCTGCAACCATTCTTCACATGTTTTAGCTTCCAGCCCCTTAGTCATTTTGTTGTTCTTCTCTACACTCTTTCTATGGTTTTACTGTAATCATAAAGATTAGATTTGATGTCTATACTCTGTACATATAAAACCAATTAAAAATTCCATGAAGTAGCTGACAGTAAAAAGACTTGACTTACTTTGTAAAAAAATAGAAAATTAGGGAGCCAAGTGGAAGTTTTAATGTTTTAACCAAAAACAGCCTATCTTACAAGGCATGGCTTTTCCCTCCTACTCTTTGAGATAGAGTAATTTTAAAAATATTCATGGTAACTCAGAAAATAAAAAGTATGATGGTGCTTGTGCTTTCTCCATCACTTGACTTATACTTGATGAATTGTAGTTCTGAAATACTCTTATTTTGATGAATTTTCCCATTATGATATGTGAGCCAAGATTTTTATACCTGTGGATCTGGCAGATATATCTACTTGAAAAGAAATAAAAAAGCTTTCAGAAAGAGCCAATTGATCTACTTTATACATTGTGCATGTGGAATACATAATAGATTCGAGTGAGATACTGAAAATAAATCCACCCTCGAGGCAATAGTATACACAATTCTCTCAGTTCTCAGTTTATCAGAGCCCATCATGTGTTATATGTCTCTTACACTTGTAAAAATCTGTCATGCTTCATTCAAACTATTAACTACATTGTTGGATTGTAAATCCATCATATAAAACTATTTTTGTGAAATTGTAACTTTTTACATTGTTCTTAGAATTTGCTGATATGTGTGATATAGCTCCTATAGCTAATGCTCCACAGCACATAAACACTGATATTTGCCTAAAGTCACCTTTTTTGAAGTTGTCATCTTTTCACAAAAAGGGACATCCAGCCTTAGATTAATTGGCTGGAAGATGCTATCTAAAAAATAGCAGTACATAGTAAGTTTGGATTGATATATATTTTAAGAAAGTAAGGCAGAACTTTTTTCCTTTTATTATTTGTTCTCGGTATCACTTGAGTAGGATTCAGACACTGTAGGATAGTCTGGAAGATGTATGTGAAATGTATGTGATGTAATGACTATAATATATGCTTATTCAGGCCTGTCTTTTCTTCTTTCCATCTAGAATATTAGATTGCACAAATCTTTCTGAGTTAGTGGGACCCACATTGGTCTGGAGTAAGTAAGGGAATGGTTTGAAGAATGGAGATCCAAACAAGTTTTCTAAACTTGATTGCTAGTTACATAAGGAAATACTGAACACTGAACTTACTTTGATATAATGTTATAGGAAGGGAGCAACCCTATATGGTGTTACCTGACTCTTTCTGATTCTTGATGTAATGTGCATACTTGATTTTCCTTGAATGTTTTGATGCTTGGATTTATAGTTGTTACTGCTTGCAACTGGTTTTCCAATTTCCATAGTGCTCATTCTTTAAAACTATGAAACTGTATTTCCAAAGAATGATACCACTGTTCTTCATATGTTCTCAAGTTTGAAATGCCTAAAACATTCAGTTCTCTACATTTTTAGGTTTTCCATAAATGTTGTAATTCTTGGGTGTATTCTGCTATGAACTCTATCTTGTTGGGAAATACTTCAAGTTTTTATTGTCCAGTTTCTCTTGCTTGCATGTGAGCCAAAGAACTAAGTGTTAGATTTCTGTGATTGTAAAGTTGGTTCTGCTTAATAGTGAGTAATTCCAGATCACAGAGCCCTTTATGGCTATATTTTGCATATTTCATTGACTCGGCCAATACGATTCACAACTGTATGTATGTAGATTTCTGAAAATAACTGTAAAGCAGGAGATTGTACAAATTTCTACTCTTGATAAAGTTGAGAGTTAAAATCAGTGTAGTTTTTATATATGAAGCCTGTGTTATAAACTCCCTTGATGTATGCTGAAATGGCATAGTGCCAACAGACTGAGATCAAGAATTAGGGCAAGTAATCCCTTCTATGATCCACCTTTGGCTGAACACCATCTGTTCAAAAGGCCACTCAAATTAGAAAATAATAATTGGTGATCTTGTATTGGAAAAATGCTGCTTGCAGAAAATTGACTCGTTTAGAAATATATTCCTTCAAAGCCATCTTATTTTCCCATATCTCAAAATTCCATATGGATTTCATTCAAAGAATTAGCTGACCAAGCTTTGGCAATTATCAGTTGTTCGTAGAGTAGAGAGTCTTACCTTCTATATGGCTATATGACCTAAGAGACCCTGTAATATTCTCGGCTGTAATAATATCCTGATGCCCCACTGTCTTGCATGACAAGCTAACATTCATATCATTTAAACTCACTGGGAAACACTAATGCAAGCCACAGCAAAACTATATTTTGAATTTTTCCCCCATAGAATTGGGTGTTCCATGTGAAAAGATCACTAACTATCAAATGAACTTAAACAATTAAGTCTTTTTTCTTTTCCTAGTTTTCTGAAAAACAGCTTGATATAGAGGAATACTTTTTCTTCACTAGAATCTTAATAGAGGAATTGTGACTTTCTATTTAATTTTGTAATTATAGACTTATTGGTTGTTCTAAGGTAATGAGTTGTTAGATATTGAATAACGCTGCACCATTGGCTGAAATGTATTTTAGGACTCCGTTACTGATTTGCTATTGAACTGAATTCTGAGGACATATGAGATGATGTTTGCAACTCATTCTGAATGTATAATTCTGAAAGAAGAGCATAAAAATAAATGGGACGATAAAACTTAATCCAGTGTCTTACATATGAGTAGTCCATTGGTTCTCATAAAGTGAATTAGCATGTATACAACTCGCATATATTTTTGCTGCTTTTCCTTCCTAACTTTCTGATCAATAATTGCCAATTGCTTGCCTTCTTGTGGCCTGCCACCATATATATGTGGTGGCTCAATGGCTAAGAAACTGAGCTTGTCGATCAGAAAGGTTGGCAGTTCAGCATTTCACATCCTTAGTGCCGCAAAACGGAATAAGCTCCTATTACTTGTCTCAGCTTCTGCTAATCTAACAGTTCAAAAGCACATAAAAAATGCAAGTAGAAAAATAGGGATCCCCTTTGGTGGGAAGATAACAGTGTTTCGTGGACCTTCAGCATTCAGTCATGCCAGTCACATGACCATGGAGACATCTTTGGACAGTGCTGGCTCTTTGGCTTTGAAATGGAGATGAGCACTCGAGAGCACCCCTAGAGTTGGAAACAACTAGGACATATGTGCAAGGGGAACCTTTACCTATATGGATATATATATGGATATATATATGGATATATATATGGATATATATATGGATATATATATGGATATATATATGGATATATATATATATATATATATATATATATATATATATATATATATATATATATATATATATATATATATATATATATATATGGATTAGATTTTAGATTTTTAGATCTTCCTCCCATATTTGGGCATACCGTGGGTTGTAAAAATCTAATAGATACCTTTCACCCTGGCTTGGCTGATAACGGATAAGAGCCTGTGGCCTAATGCCTAAGATGTTGCCTAGTATGTAATATAGCCCAGGTTCAAATCCCAGTAAGGGTATGGCTAGCTGATGAGAGCTAAATAGCTTGAAATAGATCTATACTAGTCTCCCTTTATATAGATAGATAGATAGATAGATAGATAGATAGATATAGAGATATAGAGATATAGATAGACAGACATACAGAGACAGAGGCAGATGTACATACAAAGTTAACTCATCAAAATATAAAAAATACAGACATAAGAATTAGCTATTAGCCCTGAAAAGTAGTCTAGACAAGAAACACATCCAGTTCTATCTTATCTGAGTTGCCTGGTCTGCAGCTCTTCCTTCTGTTTCCCAAGGGCATTCCCATATACCCTTATACCAACTTTAAAATAAAATTTTCTTTCTTACCACCCCATTGGTCAGGAATCTTGTAACAAAACGTGGTTATGATTCTTTTTCTGTAAATAGAAGTTTCTAATACTCTGGGTGGTGTCAACTTTGATGGTGTCCAGCCATCATGTACTTTGGTAGCCTGATTTCCTTTTACCACCAACTCTTTCAATAATTGCTTTCTCCAGTGAATTCCCCTGCATGACCTGGCCAAAATAAGTGAGACACAGTTTTGTGATTTTTCATCTTAGTGACATGTCTGGTGTGCACGTCATTACTTGCTTGTTAGTCACTTTTGCTGCCCAAGGAATACACTGGAGCCTTTTCCAGCACCACAGCTCAAACAAGTTGATTTACTTTCTGTCCTGCTTTTTTTTAAGGTCCAAACTTCTTGCAAATAATGGTCTTTCATAAGCCATACAATCTCTCTGGAAAAAAACATAGCCCAAATATCTCTTCATATAATCTCATAAACATTCTTGAAATCTAAATAATCTAAAATGGCTGGGTAAAGACCCTTTTTAATTAGAGTGGCATAGACTCCTGGAACAGATTTTACGATACAGATTTTAAATGAGCTGTGCTGTTTTGAACCTTTAGTGTTTATTGCATTTGCTATTCTGTAGTATTTACTATAATGTTTTATGCAAACAGCTTGGATAAAAAGTGGATAGCAATATTGTTAATAAGTAACTGAGTAAATAAACAAAGCAATAAAAGTGACATTGTCTTCTTTTCTCTTTGGCCTCATAGTCACACATCTCCCATTTGTCTAAGTAACAAGACACAGTACTGGAGCCAAATGCATATTATTTACTTGCTTATTTACATTCTAAACTGTCCAACGACCACAGTTCCCTTGACAATCCCATGACAAATACATGCTATAAAAAAGAACAATATAATACAAAGAAAACAGAAAATACAGTTTTAAAAACCAACTAGACAGTCTACAAAAATTACAAGGGCTTCCCAGTGACAAGCCTATATTAAGTATCTCTAAAATTGTTTTCTAAATTGCTGAAGCAGAGATGGCAAAAAGCCCACAATGCAGATACCTGGTAGCTTCCCTCAGGAAATCATTCCCCAACAGGGCCTTTTTTTCTTGTGGCCACCTATAATTCCTCTTTTGATGAGACCACATGGAGAAGAATGAGATGAAAATGGTGGGCCATGTTAGTGGCTGCTGCCGAGCTGTCATTCGTAAGTCCGAGGACTTACGAGGCTATAACAGGCGAGACAGCTAAATGCTGGTGCTTGTGGGTCAGGAGAAAATTCTTCACTAATTTGTTTTGCTGCCTATTGCAATAAGTGATTTGCTTCCATTCTTCTTTATTTAATTTGCATGTCACATGCAGAGATGGACAAAATGACCATGGAGTTAAAAGAAAGAGAAGAATTGGATTTCTATAAAATATGAAATAAAATTTATAAGTGGCTAGAAAATGAAGCCAAAACAGGAAATAGAAGTCTTTGTTTTTGTTTTTTCAAAACTTGTACTGGTTAAAAATTAACCAAAAATATAATTACTATCAAACTTAAAGTATTGACCACAATGTAAATACAAAGGTGATAGGAACAATTAATATCATTATAATTTTTAGTACAACTGTTATTACATTATTACAGATGTTAAAACCGATAGGAAGGCAATCGAGAATGGAGAACTACAAAGGCTAAACAAGCATGCTGATACTGAAGGCTGTATAACTATTTTGTATATTGTTAAATTTGCCTTGTTTTTTCTGTTTTTTAGTTGCATTTTTTTCTGTTTTTAAAGGTAAAAATGTTTACTAAAAACTATTTTTTAAAAAAATAATAATTTGCATGTCACATGTCACTATATTTGCACTAGGCTTTGTAGGTGTCTGGACCAAAACCAGACAGCTACCAAAACAATGACACATGGCGATTCTTCAAAGTTGAGTTATTTATTGTTTCACATCTATAGACAAAATCTTGCCAGACTGAAGACTGTATTATAAGCAAATACAATATACTCTGGGAACTATTAGGTTTAGGTTTAGATTTATTAGATTTATATGCCGCCCTTCTCCCGCGGACTCAGGGTGGCATACAACATTAAAAGAAACACATAATACAAAAGTTAAAAAACATTAAATAGAATATCCCAAACCCAATTAAAATTGGCAATGACATTTTTTTTAAAAAAATTGAATTAAAATTAACAGTGATCAATAATTTGTTTCGTTTTGTTCAGGCCAGGCTTGCTGGAAAAGCCAACTTTTTAGGACGTGTCAGATGGACAGGAGGTCGGGATTATACGAAGCTCCAGGGGCAGCTCATTCCAGAGGTAAGACGCTCCCACAGAGAAGGCTCTGCCCCTGGGGGGTCACTAGCCAACACTGTCTGGCCGGCGGCACCCTGAGGAGACCATTTCTGTGGGATCGCACTGGACGATGAGAGGCTACTGGTGGGAGTAGGTGGTTTCACAGGTACCCTGGGCCTAAGCCATGGAGCGCTTTAAAGGTCAGAATTAGTACCTTGAATCTCACCCGGAAGACAACCGGCAACTAGTGCAGGCCGCCTAAAAGGGGTGTAACATGGGAGCAACTAGGTGTCCCCATGATAACCCGCGCAGCCGCATTCTGGACCAGTTGAAGCTATTAGGGATGAGCTGTCTTTACTTTCTTTCTCTCACACATAATTTCTGAGCTGAGTTGCCTCTTAGTCCTCTGGACTGTACCCTATCCCTCCCAGTGATCCATCTTCTCACTACATTCCATCATGGTAGGTTTTACTTTTCTTACTCAATGTGAATAATGAACACAAGGCAAGGATGAAGTGGGACATTGGTTAGAGGATAGTTTTTTATTCCCATATTGCTCAGTTAAAGGAAGTGGAATTCAACTCTGCTTTTTCTTTCCATGGCTGAAGAACGGTCTTGATTCCCCATCCCCACTAATGAGGAAACAATGGACTGCCAAACATTTGGCCACCGGCTTTCATTTGGAAAGTTGAAGATTAAGGGGAAAAATAGTTCTTGCTAATGTTGAAAATGAAAGGCAAAGGTGTGGAGTTTAGAAATGCTGGTTAATTTCCTAAAATATATTACAGGAATATAATATATTTTTGGCTCTTGATAGTTTCTGAAATCCTTTGTTTGCTCAAACACTTATTTGTGGGTTAAGTATGAGAGTCAGTTTGGTCTAATTGTTAAGGCACCAGGCTAGAAACCAGGAGATTGTGAGTTCTAGACCTTTAGACCTGAACACCAGCTAAGTGACTCTTGGCCAGCCAGTCTCTCTCAGTGCAACTCATCTCATAGGATTGTTGTTGTGGAGAAAGTAGGAGAAGAAAGGTGTATTAGGTATGTTTGCCACCTTGACTATAGAGATTCTCAGTCATCCATGTCATGGTTGTCCCAAAGGTGCTTTTTCAAGAAGCAACTGGACTTTCTGGTTTTTCTCAGAAGACATTTCACTTCTCATCCAAGAAGCGTCTTCAGAGCTTTGGGTTTGCCACCTTGAATTATTTATAAAAATTATAAAGATGGCATATTTTAAAAAAAAACATTAAGTACACAGGAAAGAAGGACTCGTTGGTAGATAGCAATTCACTTTGTATGAATTACAAGTGTGGCTTCGTTGATGTGGTTTTCCTTGAAAGTTTTTATTTTTCCTTTTGCTAAAGGCTGAGTTTGCCAAAAGCAGTAGAGATTGAGCATGGCATTTCCACCCAACACTTCTGCCTCTTAGTGAATATCACCATTTATGGTTATTGAGAAATCTAGTGGAAGCAGCTTCTCCTTCCCTTGAAAGGTAAACATCCAATTAAGTAACAGACTGTGGAATTCTATATACATGATAAGATAGATGGCATAAAACAGGGAAACTGGACTTCCATTAATAATTGTAATCATATAATTAACACAAAAATAATTTAGCTGAATTCTTATAGAATTTAATGGAAAAATATTGAGACTTCTGCTCTCCCCTAATTTTTCTGGACTAAACATTCCTTTGATGGTCTTAAAACCATTTATTAGGGTTCATAAACATAAAAGAAGAAATAAAATTACCATCTACGGCAGTAAAATAAATATTGAATAAATCAGACCTTTCATATTTTTGTAGCCCTTTAAGGATATTGGGGGGGGGGGGGAGAGATGACCAAAGAGGAAATTTTCAAATGATTTGTAATAAATTTCAAAGGTATTTTATAATGTAATGTATAACCTATAGGTTGTCAGACATTTACTGTCTGAAACACCTTTTGTGATGCTCTCAATTTGTACATTAATTCCTGGCAGAGGTATGTCAGTTCACATATATGGAAATTTTACGTCTTTATTTCAAAGATAAATGCTTACCTCTTTGTATCGTTCTTCCAATAATAAAAGGAGAAAATCCATGAATGCAGAAACACATTGTGTATGTTGAGTGCACCTATATTTGTGGGTCAGGTGTTCATAAAACATATCAAATGTTTCAGTGCGAAATTCTGGAAGCATCCCAGATGAAATAAACATCTAGGAAGAGAATAAGATTTTGAAATCACATATGGAATATTTCCAAGGATCCTTTGGCTAGCTAGTATGGTGTCATGGTTAGAAATGTTGTGCTGGGTTGGTTTCTACTCAACCATGCAGCAGATTGGGTTGAGAGAAAACAACTGGCCCAAA
This sequence comes from Thamnophis elegans, assembly GCF_009769535.1. Taxonomy (NCBI): domain Eukaryota; kingdom Metazoa; phylum Chordata; class Lepidosauria; order Squamata; family Natricidae; genus Thamnophis; species Thamnophis elegans. The sequence goes on from NC_045544.1 coordinate 21,940,798, forward strand.
GTTGCCTAATCAAAATACAATTAGTGTATCTTGTCCTTCAGATCCTTGGAAGGAAATGCAAGATAGTAATGTTTAAAAAATAAGAACAAACATGTTTAAGGCAGTGGATGTTTAAGGTATGTGCATTTATGCATTCTTTCTGTGAGGCTGCTTAATTTTCCAACCAGATTTAGAAAGAGAGAAAATGTGTGACTCAAGGTTTATTTATATATATATATAAAATAAAACACAAGGAAAATGAATATTTTTATAGGTGGACAGAGCAGTTCTTGCTTGTCAGAACAGATGATAGAAATCAAAGCCAGATGGGCACACACTTTCTCCACGCTTTGATAGTCTGCTGCATTTTCAAGCTTGGCAGTGATTCTCCTTAATAGCCTGTTTACATTCATGGGAACCAAAGAAGGAAGAAGAAGCCTTCGGTAAGAAAAGAAGCAGAGAGAAATCATCTATGCTCTCTGAAACCAAGGGCAATTTTACAGTGAATAGAAGTCACATTTAATGTTATAACATTTCCCAGTGTTCTGTTTCAGACTTATTGAAACTTCTACCCAAGTGCATCTACCATGACCCAAGATTGCAGCTCCTCTGGATTCTTCCATGAAGTCTACTGATTGCCTGATTGTTTGGGGGGTGAGGGGTCCCCAGCTTTTTGCCCTGAGCAAAACCATGCAAAATCCACTAGAACTGCAATCAGCACTCCATGTCTCCACAAAATTAATCTCCACACCCTCCTTATGAAAGCTGTTGTCACTAACCACCATCACATAAAACCTTCTGGATACAGCTGAAAACCATGTCCTGATTTGATTTCTGTTCAGAGTATTGACCACAAATTAGGTCAGATAAAAATGCCTTCTTAGTGTTCTGCCAGGACATACTTTGAGATGTCGCTTCCACCACATTAACCTTCAAGCTATGCCTCAGATAATATTGAGGAAATTATTTGGCATGAAGTTCAAGAGGAATGGGAAGCAAGCAAAATAGGTCTTTGCTTCTGAGACTGCACAGATAGAAGTACAAACAAAGGCATATATTATGGAAGTAAAACATGCATGACCATAAACAGGATGGTCGGGAAATGTTTCAATACAGAGAAGGAAATAAGAAAAGTATGTGTGATTCTCCCTTCAATGTTTAACATATTTTATGGACATAATTGTTTAACGTATTTATGGACAAAAGTATCAGGAATACTTGCGGCAACATTACAGATGTTGAGGTTATGAATATGCATATTTTAATGCATTGAATACCACGTTGTTGCATGATGCAAGGCAGAGTGTGTATGAATACATCAAATACCACCCAGGTTGCAGGAAAAAAAGGATGCATGGTGATAGAAACACCTCTGTCCCTCTCACCCTTCTGTACCTTTAAGGTTTCATCCTTCCAGATTAGATCATTGGGCCCTTTTGGCTACAGGAAGCCACATGGTAACATTGAAGGCTGAAGAAATGACTTAGACAAAGAGCATCAGAAGCCAGTCAGGGATATTGCAACTGACACCAGAGGAGAGAGAAAGAAAGCAGGAGGGGGAAAAGGTGAGAAATAATGGTGGCAAAGTAGCGGTGGTGAAGACTCAATGACATAACCAATGAATGGTATCAGCAATAGCAGAGTGCCACAGAAAGGAGTGGCAGAGTCATCCAAAATTGCTCAGAGCATGGCAATGCTAATGAGCTTAAGGCTCTACATAATGGATCTACATAATGGCCCAGTTGCTGGCACTCTGAATCATAGTCAGATTTCTGGTTTTTAGTACGATCCCCAGGTTGCTAGCCATCCCAGCCTCAGAAGGCCCAGGATTGTGGCAGCTTCAAGATGATAACCCCAAGAAATATAGTTTGGCTCAATATGATAGCAGCAGACAAAATTAACTGCTCTTCAATCTCCTGGGCACATATATGAAGATATGGGGTGATGTGTCACAAAATTGACTTTGTGGGTCCAGATTGGTAGAATGGCAGAAGAAAATTCTTACCATAAGAAATTGTAGATCTGGCATTGTTTCATCTTATTTATCTTGCTGGCAATTCTACTTTCAAACCTTTGGGCATTGCATAAGTACAGTATGTAAGACTCATTTATTTATTATTTATTTTATCCTATAAGGTAGTCTTCAACTTACAATTACAATGAGTCCAAAATTTCTGTTGCTAAACAAGACAATTGTTAAATGAGTATTGTTCCATATTATGACCTTCCTTGCCACAGTGTTAGGGGAATCTTTGCAGTTTTTAGCTTAGTTGTTAAGTAAATCTCTCTTCCCCATTGATTTTGCTTGTCAGAAGGTCACAAAAGGCAGTCACATGAGCCTGGGTTCACTGCAATCGTCATAAATATGAGTCAGTTTCCAAGCATCCAGATTTTGATGACTTGATACAGGGATGCTGCAAAAGTCATAAGTGAGAAAAAGTGGTCATAATTTACTTTTTCAGTGCCTTTATAATTTTGAATGGTCACTAAACAATTGGAGGTAGTGCAAGATCTACCTGTATATGGAAATATACCTATATAACACTATATAGCAATGATAGGTGTCTGCAATCCAGAGGTGGTATTCAGCAGGTTCTGACCAGTTCTGGAGAACCGGTAGTGGAAATTTTGAGTAGTTCGGAGAACCAGTAAATACCACTTCTGACTGATCCCACCCCCATCTATTCTGTGTCTCCTGAGTCCCAGCTGATTTGAAGGAAATGGGGATTTTGCAGTAAGCGTCTCCTGAAGTGGGGAGGGAATGGAGATTTTACAGTATCCTTCCCCTGCCATGCCCACCAAGCGACACCCACCATGCCCACCAAGCCATGCCCACAGAACCAATAGTAAAAATATTTCAATCCCACCACTGCTTCAATCTGATTTGGCTAATCAATGAATGGACTACTTTTAAATTGGCAAGGGTTCCATTACCCACATACACATGGAACACATACAATAGATTTAGTGTGTTATTGAAAGCAAATAAACTAATTATATTGAAATCAAAATTAGATTGGGATAGCTTTGCTAAGAACTGCACAAAATAATAATAATATGCACCTATTCAAATAATCCTCCAGTATTGAGTTGTCATGTATCACAGATTTCATAGCACAAAAGATCTGAAGAAATAGTATGAACTTTATTACAGTCATTGATTAATTCTGAAACAAATTCTGAAAGAACAATTGAACAGTGTAGGACAAATCATCATAAAACCGATCTGATGAAAGTAGTGTATATTTTACAAAAAGCAAAATGAAGATTAGCAATGTCCTTAGAGATAAAAATCACAGTAATCAAAGAGTAATAACTATAAATAAAATATATCTGGGTGGCCTCAAAATTGGATAAGATAGAAAGTTATTAGCTAGCTGTAATCAGGCCTCTCTTTAATAAGTTTGATATGGCAAAATGTTAGTTAACATGTTAGGAATCCTTTACTACATGGGCAAAGAATCTGTATGTCTGAATAAAGGCATTTTGAGTGCAGTTAGTTTTGCATTTTGGATAGCTGGAATATTCAATCATGATGGCTAGAAATTTCTTCTAAAACCACCTGGAAGAGGCTAGCTGGAACAATTTCCAATTTAATGTTTACTAAAATAAAGTTAAAACAAAGTTTCAAAAAAAGTTATTTTGAAATAAATGAGAATTACCTACTAATCTGGTGTTAAGTCATTTAACTGCCCTCCCACACACCCATCTGTTGACAGAAAAAAAGATGAGGGATTTGATGGTGTAGGTTTGGTGCCCAAAGGCTTCACAAGAAGCACAAATATTTATATTGCATAAATATGAATCTACCAAAATATACAACCATTGCTTCCTCTCCCTTTGCTTTAAAGTGAGGGAATAATTTTCACTATTTCCAGTTGTGCTTCAGATAGAAAAAAATCTTTCTTCCTTCCTTCCTTCCTTCCTTCCTTCCTTCCTTCCTTCCTTCCTTTCTCTCTCTCTCTCTCTCTTTCTTTCTTTCTTTCTTTCTTTCTTTCTTTCTTTCTTTCTTCTCTACATAGTTTTACATGACTCCACTTTTACATGACTCTAAGTGCTTATAGTAAAACAAATGAAATACATAAATAGGTTAATTTATATTTTTATAATTAATCATTCATACAACCAAGAGACAGGCTTTATACTCAGGGCCCTAAATCTTGGCAGATAGCCAAGTTTTCAAGGCCTTACAAAAGACCAACAGGGATAGGGTCATTCTATTCTCAATGAAATTTTAGGGGCCAATCTAATCTCTATTCTCAATTTTCCAAGCCATATAAAGAATACATTTCTTATTCAGATCTGTAGGCTATTATGTGCTTAACAAATCCTTTTATTCATGGTTTATATTGAACTTTCAGGTCACCCTTAGGCTGGGAAGAGATGTCTTTTTCCCTCCTCTCACCAAATATCACTAGCTAGTGGGAAAAACATCCATCCATCCATCTTTCTCCTTAACAAGTATTGGGGCTGGGGACAAAACCAGAGGTGGTACTGAGCTGGTCCTCTCTGGTTCGGACAAACCAGTAGCGGAGGCTACCGGAGGCTCTGCCTACCTGTCCCGGTGTAATGTGCGAGCATTGCACATGTGCAGAAGGCAGTGTGTTCAAGCCAGAGGTGGTATTCAGCAGGTTCTGACCAGTTCTGGAGAACCGGTAGTGGAAATTTTGAGTAGTTCAGAGAACCGGTAAATACCTCCTCTGACAGGCCCTGCCCCCATCTATTCACCGCCTCCCGAGTCCCAGCTGATCAGGAAGAAATGAGGATTTTACAGTATCCTTCCCTTGCCACGCCCACCAAACACACCCACCAAGCCATGCCACACCCACCAAGTCATGCCCACAGAACTGGGAGAAATTTTTTTTGAATCCCACCACTGGTTCAAGCGAAGCGCACTGACACACTCTCACATTTGCAAACCAGTAAGGAGGGGGAGGGAATTCAACTGCTGGTCAAAACAAGTTTGGACAGCTGCCTAGAGTGACAGTGGCAATCGTATATCAAACTTAAGGGTTTTGCAAAAGTGTTTTGTGTGAATACATTCAAAGGAGCAGATATCAGCTGAAGTTGGGCCCCTTTTGGGTATAGAAGTAGTATTGTTTCAGAATAGCACTATTCCAGAACAGCTATTCCAGAGAAGCTCTATCTTACAAGAACAGCATTTCAAAGATGCTAAGCATGTGCTTAGAAGTAGCCCCCATCCTTCCAAATAGGTTGGCTACAAAGCAAAGTTGAAAAGGTGGGATAGGAAAGGACTGCCAGTTAAAATTCAGTTGTAAAAAACTGCAGCCTAATTTTCCAAAAGGGGTGGTGGTGGAATGAGACCAAGAAAACAGAATATTGACAATTTATAAAAAAGAGGAATGTATGCAAATCTAAATTTGTGCACAAATATGGAGCTTCCAGGTGCTCTTTAAGGGCAGCCCCAGGTAGAGCATGTTGCAAAGGTCAAAACGGAAAGTGACTAGGCATGAGTGACTGAATAGGGATTGTTGGTCCAGGAAAGGACATAACTGGCGCACCACCTGCGGTTGCACAAAGGCCCTCTTGGCCATGGCTGCTACTTGCTCTTCGAGTAGGAGTCTTGAGTCCAGGAAAACCGTTAGATTAGTCACAGGTCTGTTTGGGATAGTGCCACCCCATCCAAGATCAAAGGTGGCAATTCTCCCTGAGCCAATGAACCCCAAACCCACAACCACTCGGTCTTGCAAGGGTTTAGTTTCAACCCATTGCTCCCCATCCAACCCAAGATATGCAGGTCTTTCTACCTTGGTATATTTGTTTTTCTTTTCTTCTTCAGGAATCCATGCTATTGCAGGCAGAGGAGGATCATAGTGGAATTTAGCTGAGGAGATGAAGAGCCTTAGATCCTTCTTGTCTAATTTAATAGCCAAGCTTTGAAAAGGTGATCTTCAGGAACTATGCTTTCTCTTCCTACAGCTGAGAAACTGGAGATACTAGCATATTCCCTTTCCAGAGAGGTTTCCTTATCTCCCTTTGGGGAATAGCTGAAACTGTGGATTGTATGCTGCTGTACTGTTGATTTTATGATGAAATGTGCCACCTCTATTTAATCCCACTTTTGAATAAACTCTATACTTCATTCCTGTAATAAGTGTAATAATGAAGTCATTCTTAAAGTTGCAAGTTCCATTTTAGAGCTTGTATCAATTGGAAACAGATAGTTAAAAAGAAATTATTGTTCAACCTGATTAGAACAAAAGGATGTAATTTGGCAACTCTACTTTTAATGGACCTTCCCTATTACTCCAGTTTATAACTTAATATGTTTTCCTGTTAGTCTATTGCAGATTAGTTTTATAATGCAATGATTAAAGTATTTAATCTTTGACACTTTAAAAATGTACCTTATGGCTCCTTTTTAATTTTTACTTGTACTTTATCTTGTTTCATTTTATTCCTAATTTAATTAGACATTCCATCTGAGCTCTGTAAATATTACTGCATATTTGTGTAGTTATTATAATAAAGACATTGTGTTTTCTTCTGCAGCCCATAGAAAAGTGTTCTGACCCCCCCCCCTCCATACGGTCGTCACGCTTACACAAGATTACTGTTAGCCATGCTTTATTCACAGTAATTATTCACAGACAAGACTTTAGCAACTCCCACAGATAAGACATACACACAAGACTTCTCCAGCTTTAATAAAACGGTTGTGTCCTGCAAAAGGTCTTCTCCCAAAGTCTCTTGTTATATACTCTCTTGGGAGGAGCCTAATCACAATCACCTGGGCCCGATTATCTTCTATGTCTTTGTAATTGCTGCCGGCACTTATCTGCCTATCTTTGCCTGGTGTCCTCCCCACTGCTCCAGGGCCTGATGTCTTCACCACTGCTCCAGGGCCTGACGTCAGGGACAAACTCCCTTTGGCTTTCATCGCTGCTCCATGCCTCAGGCGCCTCCTGGTGGTCAACCAGCCTCTCTGGTCCCTGCTCAGAATCTGAACCCTGCCCAGGGTCCCCCACACCGCCCAGAGCCAACTCATAGGGTCCCTCACTATCGGAGTCTGTTGGCAGCTCCAATGGCTCCTGCTGGGCCACAACAGAAAAGGATGGGACTATGGCTGTGTCAGTGCAGACACCTTCTTGAAAGTTTGCTCCTCATTCCACCTCCATCTCCCCCCATGAATATCCTTGTTTGTGAGGTTAAAAACAGGAAACAGGAACTAGGTCTGGTCAGTTGAGTAAAACCAAGAAATAAGCATGAACAGAACTTGAGCGGCACAAAGGAGAATGTAAAATTTAAAAAGCAATTGGAAGACATGAGAGAAAATTTGGGGGGGGGGAGCTGAATGTTTACAATGATATTTTACTTTGTTATAGCTTGCTATGTGGTCAGGCTGTGGGAATGTTTACAGGAATGGTTGATGGGAGGAGGCCTTGGCAGATAACTGTAGGACCAAATCTTATAAGGATTTATCTGTGCTACATCCAGAGGGAAGAGAGAAGATGCAAGAGAAGTTGGGGGAAGGAAGAAGGGCTGCTACTGAAAGAGATGAAATAACAATAGTGGAATAGGAAGAGCAAGATAAGAATGGAGATGGAGAGTAGGATGATGAGGAAAGATTGTGAAGATAGATCATTGTAGTCCTGAATATTTCATTCCCTTCTTCAGTCTTCTCTTCATCTGTAGGTGAAGCAGACCACAACCTACTTCTTGGTAAGAGAAAAATGTGAGGCAGACAGCATTACCACCAGATGGATTCAACACTGGCCGACTAAGGTCATTCAATGCTTGGTCCTCAATAGAACTACATCTATATGAAGGGGAAAATGCAGTGGGATACCCCAATGTTCTATTTTAGGTAATCTTCAACATCTCCATAAATGATTTAGATGTGGGGATAGAAGGAGAACTCATCAAATTTGCTAATGACACTAATGACACAAAGCTGGGGAAATAGCCAACACTTAAGAAGATAGGTTCAAGATCTGGAAGGACTTGAACACTGGGCCTTATCCAATAATATGCAATTCAATGGAGAGAAAAGTAAGGTTTTGCACTTAGCTAAGACAAACCAAATGCAAAATTAGTAACTGTAAGAGAGATATAAGACTCTCATCCTGGACAACTACTTAAATATGAGCCAGCAGTGTGCTGCAGCTGCAAAAACAGCCAATGCAATCCTAGGCTAGTATCACAGTCACATGAAGTGCTAGTACCACTTCATATTGCTTTGGTAAGACCACATTTGGAATACTGCATCCACCATAGTACCAAAAAAATGTTTGAGACTCTAGAACGGGGTATCAAACTCGATTTCGTTGAGGGCCGCATCAGGGTTGTGGTTGACCTCAGGGATCCGGAGTGGGCATGGCCAAGGTGGGATGGCCAGCTCGATATCACTCATGTCAGGGGCGCCTGTGGTGGCCCAAGCACTCTGTCAGAGAAAACAGGCTCCCGAGCTCTGTTTTTGGCTACAATGGCCTCCTGCAACCCCCTATCAGTGAAAATGTAGCTCAGGAGGGTTTTGGTGGCCCTCCAAAGCTCTGTTTTCACTGACTGAGACACCTCAGGCCAGTACTTCACTGTTTCCAGGCAACCCCATGGACCAGATCTAAACACCCCGCAGGCAGATTCCTGTTCTAGAAAGAGTGTAGAGAAGAGCAATAAAGGTGATTAGAAGGCTGGAGGCTAAAACATATGATGAACAGTTGCAGGAACTGGATATGTCTAGTCTAACAAAGAGCAGAACTAGGGGTGACATGTAACATCTTCAAATATTTGAGAGACCACCACAGCATGTGACAAGAAGGACAAGAAGCAATGGATGGAATTGATCAAGGAGAGATCCAACCTAGAACTAAGGAGAAATTTCCTGACAATAAGGAAATCAGTGGAACGGCTTGTCTCCAGAACTTGTGGGTGCTCCATCAATTGATGTTTTTAAGAAGAGATTGGACAGCCATTTGTATGGAATGGTATAGGGTCCCCTGCTTGATCAGGAGGTTGGAATAGAAGACCTCTAAGGTCCCTTCTAACTCTATTATTCTGTATTCTGCAGAGAGGGAGCTGAGGGCAAGAGATCCAGATTATTTCCAAACAGTATTGGCATCTTCTTCATCTGCTTTATTTGCCTTCAGCATTGCTTTTTCTGTAAAAGTAGGCAGTGGCTGCTTTATTCTCAGCAACAAAACCATACATAGTAGTAACATCTAAACATCTAGTAGTGTCAATAACATCCAAGTGGATTCATTATATAGTTCCATTCACTGTTCCTCCATTTCCATTAAGTTCAGTTAAAAACATCTTCTGCTTTCATGGCCTTTTAAGTAAATGTACCATAACAGTAATTTGATCAAGGTGGAAATGCTACATTATCTCCCTAATTTAAATATAGAGAAATAAGTACAAGGCCACACTAGCTTGTAACCAGAGGGGAAGTGGGTTTTAGGTTAAGAGTTCTGTTCTAATAGAAGATAATATACATAGCTCAGAGTACCGATAATGTCACCTGGTTGGGTAATGAAATTCCTCAGACAAATAACCAAACTCAAATACAAGAATCCACATAAAAGTTCTGCCTTGGACAACCTTGAACAAGGCCTTGAGGACTCAGATTGGGATTATTGGGTATCTGTAAAATGTACTGTTCCACAAGTTCATTCTTCTTACTGATATTCTGGACAAGCTGTTCCAGATCAAACGGGCTTTGTTCAGAGCTTGGTACATCACAGATCAGGTCTAATTTATTAGGATATTATCTGACAGGGTGCAGCAAAGACATTTTTCAGAAAAACTGTAATAAATTATGAAAAGAAATGAAAAAAGTCCTAGAAAGTGGGGAAACAAAGCACACTGCATCTGTAATAATAGCAACACTATTTTAAATGGTACTTCTTGTAGGTTCAGACAAAGCCATGTAAGATTGACAAAAAGCAGCCCACAGATATATGTTGTGTGTGTGTGCGTGTGCGTGTGCGTGTGCGTGCGTGCATGCATGCGTGTGTGTAGGGGAATGATAGTAGAATTCAAAACTTTTCAAGATTCAAAAGAAAGATGTGGATTTGTATTTCCTAATGTTGAACCATATCATTGTGTTATGTTACATTATAACATTATACATAAAACACTACTACCGTGAAAACTGCACTAGCTCCTAATAGAATTCTGGGCACAATTCAAGGTGCTGGTACTTACCTTTAAAGACCTACATGGCATAGGACCAAGTTATTTGAGGGATTACCTTCCCACAAGAACATCTGTCCATTCCACATGCTCCTGTGGTGAGGGTGTGCTTCAGATTCCTTCTTTTAAATCTCATCATCTCATGGGGCCTAGGAATGTCCCTTTTGTGTGGTGACTCTATCCTCTGGAACTATCCCCACCCCTATATGCAACAGTCTTCTCACCTTTAGGAAACATATCTTCCACCAGACATTAGGGACCAATTGAATGAAAGTCCCATTTGTGTTGTTTTGTTATGTGCTGGTCACCATTTTATATTTTGCATTTATATTGTATTTTGTATATGGTGGGGTTCTTCTTTTTAATTTATTGCTTGTTTTAATCCTGTATGCCATGGAGAGTCATTGTCTGAGATAGGCAGCCCTATAAATCTTAAAAATAAATGCATAAAATAAAATAGCCTGGATAACAGAATGGATAAAATCCACAAATAGGAGAATGTGATTAAGGAATGGCTTAGAAAACTCCCAGAATTTTGATGTTGCAATGTTACTTGGTCCTTAGAGAGAGATGAGGTGGCGCAGTGGTTAGAATGTAGTATTGCAGGCTGCTTCAGCTGACTGCTAGCTGCAGTTCAGCAGTTCAAATCTCACTGGCTCAAGGTTGACTCATCCTTTCATCCTTCCGAGGTGGGTAAAATGAGGACTCAGATTGTTGGGGAAAATATGCTGACACAATATGTGTAAACGTATTGTTTTGTCTTGTTTGTTTTTTGTATTACCCCCTCCCCTATGAGTTTGTTAGCCGCCCTGAGTCCCCCCGGGGAATAGGACGGCATACAAGTTTAATAAACCATAAACCATAAACCATAAACAACTTAGGGATGTCAAAGCACTATGAAGCAGTATATAAGTCTAAGCGCTATTGCTGTTGTTATTAGTTCATGCCAATATGTCCAAAGACATCTTTCCTTCTATTACAAAGTTACCTCTCTGATTATTATTTTTTTAATTAAAATTAAAATGACAAACATGTCTCTTTGAGAGCTGGGCAATAAATCCATTCATGCCATCAATCAATCAATCAATCAATCAATCAATCAATCAACCAATCACACAAACAAACAAACAAACAAACAAACAAACACAAAAACAAATAAAGCTCTCCAAGAAAAGAATTGTGAATGGTAATAGCCTACTTTGTCCATGGAGATTCTCAGTCATCCAGGTCATGGTTGCCCCAAAGGTGCTTTTTCAAGAGGCAACTGGACTTTCTGTTTTTTTCTTTGAAGAAATTTTGCTTTTCACCCAAGAAGCTTCTTCAGCTCTGAAGAAGCTTTTTGGATGAGAAGCAATAGCAATAGCAGTAGACTTATATACCGCTTCATAGGCCTTTCAGGCCTCTCTAAGCTGTTTACAGAGAGTCAGCATATTGCCCCCAACAATCTGGGTCCTCATTTTACCCACCTCGGAAGGATGGAAGGCTGAGTCAACCCTGAGCCGGTGAGATTTGAACCGCTGACCTGCTGATCTAGCAGTAGCCTGCAGTGCTGCATTTAACCACTGCGCCACCTTGGCTCTAATTATTAAGCAAAATGTCTTCGAAGAAAAACCAGAAAGTCCAATTGTCTCTTGAAAAAGCATCTTTGGAACAATAGTCTAGTTCTTTGCTCAGGAGTCCAGATGAAAGAAATAAGCTGAAATGGCAGAAAACACCTTGGAATACTTAGCTAAATATAGAGTAACTTTACCAGTTTGTCTTTAATTAAATGATTGTTGATGTCAGCCTCTGCTTTGCTGCTGCTTCGGCTGCCATTGAAACGGGGAGGGGGGCATGGTATTTGGGAAGGGAATCATTATGTGCTGGAGGAAGTTTCTAGACACTGACCTGACCATCTTACTGCACATGTGGAGGAAGGGAGTTTCCCGCCAAGGTTAACTGTCCAGCATTCCATTCTGGTGATGTTTTTTGAAGATATCTCCCACCTGACTGTTGGGTGAATTATAATTGGACTATGGACTGGGGTGCCAAGGGGAGGGATTGAATTATAGATGATATTCTTTGCTTTCGCGCCTAATTAAACAGATTCAGCTTAGCTTCGCTACTGTTCATTTGTAATTAGTAAAAGTACACTTAATTTCAACCAAATGGAGTTGAATGGTTTCTTTCTTTCCTGATTATTCAATGAAGTCGCACCTGACAGTTTATTGATTAGCCATGCTCAACATGGCAAATATTTTCAGACAATTCTCATAACATGGTACCAAAATTCAAATTTGGGTCTTTGGCTTAAAAAAATAATAATAATAATAATAGGGGAACTGTTGTCCTACACTGACATTCCTAAGTCCCTCTAGTTTACATTGTAACAATGTTTTTATTATAATTTCATTCATTAATTCAAAGATCATCAAAATAAAACTGCAACATTTTATGGTTTAATATCTTCCATCAAGATTACAAAAGGAAGATTAAGAAGATGGGAGCCTTGATGCCAAAATTCTGCCTTGAATATTCAAACATTAAAATGTGTTGCCAGTAAACATATCTAATTTCATACTGTAGGATCATTTGTACATATAATTATCTCCTCCTTTTTTCCTGATGATCTTAATGTACTAATGGAGATTAAAATAAATGTGTTGTTATTTATTTATACATTTATGCTTTTTATGGGAGTATTAATCATTATGTAGTAAAGTTGCAATTTATTATTTTTAATGGTTTTCAATATGATTATAGACTAGCATACTCAACTATCTGTTTCTAATTGCTTTTCTTCATATATATTTATGGTCTGCAGTTATCTGTAATCAGTCATAGTTATTAGTAAAACTTTCTAAAAGGATTATTGTTTACATTTACCAAAAGCCCAGAGTGGACAATAAAAAATGATTTTATTCTGTCTTCTAATGCAAAAGCTGGGTTTTTCTTATTTATTATTGTAACTAATTGTGTCCAAATATCATGAAAAAGCACCATAACATACATTCATTTCTTTGTTTCTTTTTGTAAACACAGTCTCAAACATTCAACCAAGAAAGCAAAGGCACCAGATGAATTTCAGGATGATATACTGTATGTATGTATGTATGTATGTATGTGTATATATATATATATATATATATATATATATATATATATATATATATATATATATGTGTGTGTGTGTGTGTGTGTGTGTGTGTGTGTGTGTGTGTGTGTGTGTGTGTGTGTGTGTGTATATATGTATATGTATATGTATATGTATATGTATATGTATATGTATATGTATATGTATATGTATATGTATATGTATGCTGGTCTTGTTGTATTTGGGTCTTTTCCTGTGTAAGATTGAGATTGTCTTGGCAACGTTTCGGTGAGGTCTCAGTCGCCATCCTCAGGCTGGTGTTTTTGGCTTAAAGTGTGATCGGAGCTGCTGTCTTTCTATAAATCTTGGCGGGGTGTGTGTGGAGTGCTGGCATTGTTTCAGTAAGTGGATTGATTGGATTTGTGGCTGCATCATGATTGGTAGATTGGTGCTGATTGGTACTGGCTGTGTGTCCATTGTTATTTTGTGTTGTAATGGCCTGGGTGGTGGGTGGGGCTCGTTTGTTGACTAGGGCTGGTTTCCAGATGTCTGGTAGGCGGGAGGTATTGTCACGTTTATTCAAGTTGTATGAATAACATAAATGAATTTGGACACCATCAGCTGGGTTCACATAACATGCTAATTTCTGAATTTGGATTAAGAAAACCCATAAAGATGTTCAAATCTCAGGAACAGAGTTGGCTCTTATGAGAGATTGTTAGAACCATTAAAAACAAAGACAAAAGGATTGTTTTCACATTGTTCTTCTTAGCCTATTCTACAAGCAAGTATGTATTGAGTTTTTATGGCACATATGTAAGAATCTTGACAAATACAGAAGTTAAGCAAGGGATAGAGATCATGCAGACCTGTGGTAGGATTAAGAGGTTTAAGAGGTTTATTAACATTTATAGGCCGCCCTTTTCCCTGAGGGGACTCAGGGCGGCTTACATAAGATCAGGGGAGGGAAATACAAACAGTGACGTAGACAAACATAGAGTAAAATAATGAGCAACATTCATTCATCATTTGGGAGGGGCGCTTATCTTTGTCCCCATGCCTGACGGGCTAGCCAGGTCTTAAGGGCTATGCAGAAGGCCTGGACGGTGGTGAGAGTACGAATCTCCATGGGGAGTTCGTTCCAAAGGGTCGGAGCTACTACTGAAAAGGCTCTCCTCCTTGTAGTTGCCAGCCAGCACTGGCTGGCAGATGGAATACGGAGGAGGCCCAATCTGTGAGATCTAATTGGTCGCAGGGAGGTAATTGGCAGAAGGCGGTCTCTCAAGTACGCAGATCCACTACCATGAAGGGCTTTATGGGTGACTAGTAGCACCTTGAAGCGCACCCGGAGATCGACAGGTAGCCAGCGCAGCTCGCGGAGGATAGGTGTTATGTGGGTGAACCGAGGTGCACCCACGATCACTCGCGCGGCCGCGTTCTGGACTAGCTGAAGTCGCCGGATGCTCTTCAAGGGCAGCCCCATGTAGAGCACATTGCAGTATTCCAGCCTAGAGGTCACAAGGGCCCGAGTGACTGTTGTGAGAGCCTCCCGATTCAGGTAGGGTCGCAACTGGCGCACCAGGCGAACCTGGGCAAATGCCCCCCTGGTCACAGCCGTCAGATGGTGGTCAAAGGACAGCTGTGGATCCAGGAGGACTCCCAAGTTGCGAACCCTCTCTGAGGGGTGTAGAATTTGACCCCCCAGCCTGAGTGATGGAATACTGGTTGAATTGTTGGGAGGGAAGCACAACAGCCACTCGGTCTTTTCCGGGTTGAGTACAAGCTTGTTAGCCCTCATCCAGTCCATAACGGCCTCGAGGCCTCGGTTCATCACGTCCGCCGCTTCATTGAGTTGGCACGGGGCGGACAGATACAACTGGGTATCGTCCGCATATTGATGGTATCTTATCCCGTGCCTGCGGATGATCTCTCCCAGCGGTTTCATGTAGATGTTAAATAGTAGGGGGGATAGGACCGAACCCTGAGGCACCCCATATGTTAGGGGCCTAGGGGTCGATCTCTGCCCCCCCACTAACACTGACTGCGACCTGTCCGAGAGGTAGGAGGAGAACCACCGCAGCACGGTGCCTCCCACTCCCACCTCCCGCAGTCGTCGCAGAAGGATACCATGGTCGATGGTATCGAAAGCCGCTGAGAGGTCAAGAAGAACCAGGATGGAGGGATGTCCTCCATCTCTGGCTCTCCAAAGATCATCGGTCAATGCGACCAAAGCAGTTTCTGTGCTGTAACCGGGTCTGAAGCCTGACTGGAAGGGGTCAAGATAATTTGCTTCCTCCAAGGACCGCTGGAGCTGGAAGGCCACCACCTTCTCAACAACCTTCCCAAGAAAGGGAAGGTTGGAGACTGGACGATAGTTGTTAAGAACAGCTGGATCCAAAGATGGCTTCTTCAGGAGGGGTCTCACCACCGCCGCTTTTAGCGCGGCAGGGAAGTTCCCCTCCCAAAGAGAGGTGGTAACAACCGCCTGGATCCAGCCTCGTGTCACCTCACTGCTGTTAATAACCAGCCATGAGGGACACGGGTCCAGTACACAGGTGGAGGCACTTACAGCCCTCATGGCCTTGTCCACATCCCCAGGGGCAACATCCTGAAACTCAACCCAGAGGTGGTCTACTTCATCCTCTTGTGCCTCGGCTGGAACTGCAGAGATGGAGTCCAAGTCCGACCGAAACCGAGCAATTTTGTCCGCTAAGAATTGGGCATAATCCTCAGCTCTGCCCTGCAGGGGTTCCCCCGCTTCCCTCCTATTTAGTAGGGAGCGGGTTATCCTAAACAGGGAGGCTGGGCGGGACTCAGCGGACGCAACCAAGGTGGCTATATAAGATCTTTTCGCTGCCCTAAGTGCCCTGGTGTATTCCTTGGTGCTGGTGGTTACCATTGCTCGGTTCAATTCGGACTTATCAGACCTCCATAGGTGCTCTAGGCGTCTCCTCCGGCGCTTCATCTCCTGGAGTTCCTCGGTGAACCAAGGAGGTCTCCGGGATCCGCCGCCTCGGAGGGGCCGTAGTGGCGCAATCCGGTCGAGGGTCTCCGATGCTGCCGAGTGCCAAGCAGCAACCAGAGTCTCTACCGGACTGTGGGTGAAAGTATCAGGAATAACCCCAAGCTCCGTCTGGAACCTTAACGGCTCCATAAGTCGCCTGGGGCGGAACCACCTGGTCGGTTCCTCCTCCCTACAGTGGGGGTTTGGTCTCCGGAAGTCAAGCCTCAGTAGGCAGTGGTCTGACCACGACAGGGGTATGATGTCGTTACCCCTCAGACCAAGATCACAAATCCACTGCTCCGAGAGGAATACGAGGTCGAGCATGTGACCCGCTGAATGGGTTGGGCCCCGGATTACTTGGGTCAAGCCCATGGCTGTCATGGAAGGCATGAACTCCTGCGCCCCATCAGAGCGTTCACCGAGCGACGGCAAATTAAAGTCCCCCAGGACCATCAGCCTAGGGAACTCAATTGCCAGCTCGGCTATCAACTCGAGGAGCAAGGGGAGGGCTGCTGCAACGCTGTTGGGAGGCAGGTATGTTAACAGCAGACCCACTTGACCCTTGAGGTCCAACTTTACCAGCAGAGACTCACACCTGACAAGCTCCGGAGCAGGGACCCTACGAGGAGCTAATGACTCCCGGATAACAATAGCCACACCCCCACCCCTTCTCTGGGCTCTCGGCTGGTGCAGCACCTGAAATCCTTCTGGGCACAGCTCTACAAGGGGGACTCCTCCCTCTGGGCCCAGCCAGGTTTCAGTAATACATGCCAGGTCTGCCCTCTCGTCTAAAATTAAGTCCCGGACGAGAGGAGCTTTATGTACCACAGACCTGGCATTTAGCGACAGCAGCCTGAGTCCAGGGTCCTGATTACTTGCGCCATCTGGTCTCGGAGTGGGACTCATAGGGCCGGAAGGAGGGATCTCTGTAATGTAGCGAACCCTCCTTCCCCGGTAATGGCCTGCCCTAAAGTCCCCGCCATATCTGCCCCTCCCTGTTACGACCGTGATACTCCGACCCTCTCCCATGTCTCTGGTCCCCTCAGCCACCCCCATGGCCCCCGCATCCCCCGGCAGGTCCTCCGAATCATACATACCCATGCACTCCCCCAAGCAATCCCCACGTAAAAGTTAAAACACAGAAAATTACAACAATATAATGGTAAAAAGTGGGACATTCATTCATCTCATACGTATCCCATGCATATCCCATACAAAGAGAGGAAAAAAAGATGAAAGAAAAGGAAGAAAATAAAATAAATTGCACAATTGATTAAAATTTAAAATGCGAGACCAGATAACAGAACTGGCTCTTAGTGTTCAAGGTTGAAGTGGCTGGAGACCAGTTACAGTTCGGATGGAGTATATGGGGGAGTGTCTTATAACCCCTCTCTTCTTCTGTAAATTTATAAAAGTTCAACCGGCCGGAACAGTCCAAGATGGTAAAGGGTTTTCTTGTGCAGGCACTGTCTAGGGCGATGCCACAAGGGCGGCCACAAAAGGTAGTAATAGTGGCGATAGTCCAGGCCAGATGGAAATGTGCCAACAAGCCTAGGAGTCCGGAGGCCGTGGCAGAAAAAGGCCAGATGTTAAAATGCCACAGTAAAAGATAGTCCAGTGCCAGACAGAGAACACAGGGGGAAGCCTCACAACAGCGGGGGCAGGCAAAGATGGAGTCGCTTCTATAGGGCCACCTGAGCAAACAAGAGCGGAGGGGGGGGGGCAAAGACGGGGCGAAGACGAGGCCATACGGGAGGGAGAGCCATCCGGAGGGACTGCCGCGGCACCAGGCAAAGCCAGCCGCCCAGTTTCCTCAGTCCCAACAGCAGTGATCGTCCACTCTCCCTCCGAAGCAGCAATAGTCCGGCAAAGCCCCCAGGAAACACAGCCAACACGCTCACCCTCAGCAATGGTCTTATCAGTCCGCTCTCTCTCCGAAGTAATGGCGGCTGAGCAGAGCCTCCAAAGAGCGCTGTCACCAGTTCCAGTGATTCCTCCGTCCGTCCGCTTACACTCCGGGGCAATGGTGACCAGAAAAAGTCCCCAGGGAGTGCAGCTAGCAAGACGAGGGCACCAAAACCTTTAAACAGCGCTGAGGGACGTCGCCGCCAGCGAAAGACGCCGAAGACGCCGAAGTCCGCTACCGCCGTTCTCAGCGTGGCCTCACTTCCTCTACCGCCAGGCAGCACACAGACCTCCGATGATGTTTGAACGAGCCGGGGGCGCCTGAGAACGGCGGCCCCCGCAGAGGTCTGGCTTCTTCGGATCCCCCAGACTCCGGACATCCCTAAGGAGCTCTTCATGGAAAAATTCGACTCGGTTTTGTTGAGGTTTCCAGCGTTTTCCGTCTGAATCAGAGCGGAGGAGAACGCCTAGCAGCCATCTCGGATCTCGCACATGCGCAGTAGGATTCAAAAAAATTCACTACTGGTTCTGTGGCATGGCTTAGTGGGCGTGGCAGGAGAAGGATACTGCAAAATCTCCATTCCCACCCCACTCCAGGGGAAGGATACTGTAAAATCTCCATTTCCTCCGAATCAGTTGAGACTCAGGAAGCAGAGAATAAATGGGGGTGGGGCCAGTCAGAGGTGGTATTTACTGGTTCTCTGAACTACTCAAAATTTCCACTACTGGTTCTTCAGAACTGGTCAGGACACACTGAATATCACCTCTGATACAGACTCTGTCCTTGAGATACTCTAAATAGCACAGAATGGGAAATAATACTTATATTATGGAATGGAAAAGATACCAACACCTAATTTGCTGTACCTAGGTGCCCCACTCCAAATATTTGGTAGCAATAGACTGAGTCTGCAGAGAAGATTTTGAGGCAGTGAGAATATAATGCAGGAGAGGGGAGAAAATAGTATTAAATTAAAAGTCAGTACTGGTGTGACATTGCATTCCAGTCAGTGAAAAGTGGGAGGTAATTTACAAAATAAATAAAACTAATGGGATTCATCTATAAACAACCTGGTGTGTGCAACTATTCAATATTATATAAGTTCTAATTTTCCCTATTTCTGTGTATTCAGGCAGTCCTCAACTTACAACCACAGTTGAGACCGGAATTTGGGTTATAAATTGTGGTTGTAAGTGGAGCCACCACATGACCAGGCTCAAGTTTATGACAGTTTTTACAATGGTCATTAAGTGAGTGACTCTGGTCATTAAGTGAACTGAGTTGTTGTTAAGTGAACCACATGGTTGTATGTGAGATGTGAAAACCCATTTTATCTAAATCATGTGACCACAGGATTGTGCAAAGAGTTTTAAATGCAGGCTGGTTGCCAATCAGCCAAAATGTGATCCCATGGCATCAGGAGTGCTGAAGCAGTCATAACTTTTTTTGAGCCCCTCATTACTTTGAAAAGTCATTAAGTGATCAGTTGTGAGTTGGGGACTACCTACCTGTAAATATATCCACTTGTGTGTGTGTGTGCATATGTGTGTGTGTGTATGATCAGTTGTGTTTGTCGATCAGAAAGGTGGTTTGAATCCCTAGTGCCGCGTAACGGAGTGAGCACCCATTACTTGTCCCAGCTTCTGCCAACCTAGCAGTTTGAAAGCATGAAAAAATGTAATTAGAAAATAGGAACCATCTTTGGTGGGAAGGTAACCCTTTCCATGTGCCTTCGGTATCTAGTCATGACAGCCACATGACCAGGGAGATGTCTTCAGACAGTGCTGGCTCTTCAGCTTTGAAATGAGGATGAGCATCGCCCCCTAGAGTTGGGAACGACTAGCACATATGTGCGTAGAGAACCTTTACCTTATGTATGTATGTATCAATCACATAAAATTGCTATCAGCAATTATGCTGTTACAAAACATTGCTTTGATTTACATGCACTGATTCTGCACCAAAGAATTCCTTCCTCTCAGAACATTCTAAAACTGAAATTTTCTTAGAGCCTTTCCCCTCTGCAAGATGCAGCTCATGATTTAACTGATTTCTCAAGAACAGTTTTCAGGCTCTGTCCAGAACCTCTTAATTGGAAATGCAAATGATTAATAGAGTAATTTTACAGAACATTCAGGTTGTTCTTCTTTCTATAACCTGCAAGGCATCTTTTATCTATTTTCTGCCCTTCCTCCACCCAAAGGCCACAGTGACATTTGTGCAAGGTTCTTGGCAGTTAAATGGCTCACATTTGCTTGCATTAGACACCACTTGGAAAGAATCTGACAAGATGACTTAGGCCCATGTACAAGATCAGCTACAGTTCTTTTGTGTTTGCAGAGATTGAGAAGTAGATGGGTGCTGTTTGTCAAAATCATTGCCTTAGGCTTCTTTGGTTGGACCTATGCCCATCTACCAGGGATAAAATTCAGCAGGTTCTGATAGGTTCTGGAAAACCGGTAGCGGAAATTTTGAGTAGTTCAGAGAATTGGCAAATACCACCTCTGGCTGGACCCAGAGTGGGGTGGGAATGGAGATTTTGCAATATCCTTCCCTGCCATACACACCAAGCCACACCCACAGAACCGGTAGTAAAAAAAATTGAATTTCACCACTGCAATGTACTTTGGACATGTCACAAAACCCCACAATGAGACTCTTCTAAGAAATTTCCTTTACTGTTCCTCATAATAGCCAGAAATCTTGCCAAACATAAACTGATTTGCACATTTTGGAAACTATTGGGGAGAAACCTTTTTCACCCCTTTTCTCATATACAAATTAAAATACAGCAAGGGTGTCAAACTCGCAGTGCCATGTTGTCATCATGTGACATATCACAACTCCCCCCCTTCACTAAAATGGTGGTGAGCATGGCCAGTGCATGACTCATTTGGTCCATGGGCCGCGAGTTTGACACCCTGAATTACAGTGTCTCTTCCTACTCTGGAACATACTTCCTCACTCCTGGGAACCTAGACAATGTTCCATCACACGGCATCTGAAAAAGGTGTGATGTTGGATCCAGAAGGTATGATAGGACATATTAGGACAAAGTACCAACCGTCTTGAAAGAGGCAGTAGTATTCTTAGTCCTGAAAAGTCACAATCAATTGGACCCGATTTTGAAAAGATTTGGAGGGTGATAGAGCTTCAGGTGCAGAGGTCCCTTAAGGAAATGGATTGTATCTGAACTCTTTTCAGTGAGGATACAGATGTGAGCATGGAATGGAAATAGCATCAGACGCCCTGCAGTTTTCCATGTTCAGACCCAGGTGGGGAACTAAACCAACTGCTGAGAGGTGGCCATGATAAGCTTCTGCAGCATCTGAGCCCAGAGTGGAAGAGCAATGTTTTATGAGGGTATATTTCCCACCTGAATAGGCGGTACCAGCTGGCGTCCATGGTGAAAAAGTTTTTGGTTGTTCCAGTATGGAACTCTGCAGGGCTTAACTCTCTGTCTCATGATTTTAATATTGGCTTGAAATTTCAGGGAGAGAGGTAATACATCAGTATGGGTGAAAGAATAATTTGTAAGCTGATGATGTTAAATTATATATTGCTATTCTAGTACTCAAGTGACAGATGGAAACCATGGGCAGGAGAGATTTTTATAATTTTGGTTGGTACACTACTCACAGTCCTTTCTGAATTGAGCTGTCCTTGCAATGATTACCCATGTCTTTCTCACTTCATGATTAGACTACTGAAATACATAGGACTGTCCTTGAAGATGAGCCAATTGATTCAAGAGTCAGCAACCTGACTGCTAACTGGAGGAGGCAGGTTCAGCAGTGTGAGTTTACCTCAATGTTTACCAATAGGTTTCCAGATAATCAAAGTGCTGATTATCATTAGGATACTTTACAAACTCCTAGACTCTGTAGGGGTGTCAAACTAGTGGTCCATAGGCTGGATGTGTCACACAAGACATGCCCACCCCAGTCTTGCAAATTGGAAAAAAGAAGTCACAAAACATCACGTGACAGCAACATGATGCCGCAGGTGTGACACTTGTGATGTCTTTCAAACAGTGGTTTATATACAAGACTTATACATACATACATACATACATACATACATACATACATACATACGGAAAATACCAATCAATCAATCAATCAATCAATCAGTCTTCAACTCTACATGGGGAACCACAATTGAGATAGAACAAGAGGAGAGAAATACATGAGGAGAGAGAGAGAGAGACACCTTTACATGGCCTCCCTTATATATACAGCTTCTTAAAATCACAGTAATCCTGCTAACTCATCATTACACTGACATCACAGGTGTCAAACCTGCAGCGTCATGTTGCTGATATGTGATCTTTTGTGAGTTTTTTTTCCAATTTGCAGGGTTGGGATGAGCATGTCTTGTCTGGAAGAAGATGTTTGAAAGACATCATACTCAGCTCACTCAACTTACTCAGTGATGAGATGTGAAGAGAGAGGGAGACCAATACTCAGAACCAGTTTGAAAGCTAAAGTTTGAAGGCAGTAGTCATCTTACAATAAGAACATACAGTAAGTAGTAATAAGAAAGGAATGCTCAAGAAAATAGAAGGAAATGTAGTAGGCATCAGCAAATCTAAAAATAGCAATACTAAAGTTTCAGATGTCTGTACATTTATGTCCAAAGTATGGGGCACAAATAAGAAAAACATGAAGTCCTGGTATCGAAGGTGAAAGAAGGTAAATATGACATTATTATTATTATTAATATTAAGGGGAAGAGAAACAATAAGGCCTACAGGTCACCCAACCAAGCAGAAGATAGTAAAGAAATCTTCACAAATCAAATGGTTAAGATGTCCAGGAAATTTACCACTATGCTAATGGAGGATAGGGAAACATCAAATCTACAAGTTCTTGCAAACAAATTCCTCTTCCAAAAGGTAAAGGGAGAAAGTAAGGAATTATCTACACTGATTTAATATTTACTAACAATGAAGAAATGGTTGAGGAATGGAAGGTTGTAGCAACACCAGGGAAATGTAACCATATGAGCAGAAGTCAACAGACTTAGCAATATGTGGTAGATAGTATGACATCCAAGAAATAAAAGTTCCAAGATGCCCATTATGTCTGGAAGTTACCAGGACAAGGAAGATGGAATTTCAGTCTCTCCTGACAGCAACTTTCAGGGTTTTTATTGTTACTGTTGTTTTTGTTACAGCAGTATTTTGATTTTATTGCCAGTGGAAGCAGCAACATAAAGAGAAAAATAAATTCAGCCACTGCAGATGGCGTTGAAATTGGCAATCTGGGCTCAGTGCGTGGATCAATTTTAACTAGGCCAGGTGTAAGACCTACATTCCTAGTTGCTCTGATGGTTATTATCTTCGCGAATAGTCAAAGTAGTGGGAGACAGCAGATCAAGGAATATTTCCCCTGAGAGCAATCAAAGGATTAGGAGAATATGGGCTGAGATTTAATCTGCATGGAAAATTGTCCATGCTGAGTCCTATTAGATGCTGCTGTGTGGGATTTGTTGATAATCATAAGGCAAAATTACAAGAAACTGCAGCAAGGAGGTACTTGCAAACAAAATAATATGCAAGTAATTGCAATTATTAAGCAAGGGCTTTACAAATGATTTTCCAACTGTCAGGGCCATTTGCAGTGAAGGGAAAAAGAATTATATAAGCATTGAAATCTGCACTTTCATTTCATCTGAAATTAAAAATGACTTACAGTCGTTCAGAGTTTGTAATAAATGTCATTGATCAGCATCTCACAGACCCCTCTTCCTCCATTGCCATCCAGCTTTTAAAGACACAGTAATTTTGTTATATTGACCAATGCAAACAGTCCTTTCTCGTAGATTTGTTGACAGATCTCAGTACTAAAACGAAACAATGACCAAGGTCAATGCACTTTGACAAGCCGTTTAAATAACTTTCTTTCATAATTTATCAGATTTATTTCAAGGATATGTAATTGGAAGAAGAACTGTGCAGTGAAATGGGCCAGATATCTAACTCAGACTTTTCATTATTAGACTCTATCGTTTTATTACCACACCTAGCCTTCTGCAAAAAGAAAGATAAATGGAAAATTGGGAGACAAAAGAAGCAATTGCATTGAAATCTTAAAAGATCAGTTTTGTCATTAATACTGTAAAATGTTGGAATGACGTTCTGCTTGGTTATTCGGTGTTAGATGATTCTTTGAGCATTACCATTTTAAGAAAGTTGAGTTCAAACTTAAATAACTCAGTTTTGAATTGTTAATCAGGCTGTTTGTAAAGAAATCATTTTTTAAAAAATCCTCCCTACATAAAACATTCATGACCATAAAACTTGGAAGATTTATATTTTGTATATGAAAATGGCATCAGCTAAGTGACTTTTGATCAAATAAATCCAGCACTATAGACAGTATTTTGAACTCATACATTCTATCACACTACATTTTTACATTTTAATGGGGCAGCAGAACACATAAGCATATTCTATATTTTTGGTCTTTATAAAAGGATCTGCAACTGTCTGTTAAACAACAAAAATGTAAGTTAATTGCATTAACAAGATATATACACTTGTTTACAATCCATATCATGGATTTCTGAAGCTGAGTCCCTTACTTCTGATGGCTTATTCTTTGCATGTAATGTATTGGCTCTTATTTTTCATGCTTATTACTATGGCATTTTACTACGCTCATTAGTGCAGTGATGGCTAACCTTTTCTGGACTGAGTGATCAAATACATGTGCATCCCCCTGCATGTGCCCCACCCCCTGTGCATGCATGTGCATCCCCACATGAGCCCTTCCCCACACATGTGCATGTGTGCACGTCCCCTGCATGCCCCCCACCATCATGCATGCATGGCAGAGACCCAAAGACCAGCTGGCCAGTGGGAAGGGTGTGTCCATGTGCGCCAAAGCTGAATAGGTGACAGCTTGCATGCCCACAGAAGGGGTACTCGTGCCACCTCTGGCACACGCCATCATGACATTAGTGTTTTTAAAGTAACTAAATATATGTTCAATAGTTTCAGGGTTTTATTATGCTATGTTTGTGCAGAATATTTAAGATTAAGATTTAAGATTTAGTTTATTTGTATGCCGCCCTTCTCTGGGAGGGACTCAGGGCAGCGAACAACTCAAAGGGGGAAAAGGGAACATAAAACACAATACACGTAATTAAAATAAACAATAATCATACAACCATACAAGTCAAGAGGGGAGGGAAACTCATCAACCCCAGGCCTGCCGGCACAGCCAGGTTTTGACGGCTTTCCGGAAGGCCTGGAGAGAGGTGAGGGTCCGAATCTCCACGGGGAGTTCGTTCCAAAGGGCCGGAGCTGCCACAGAGAAGGCCCTCCCCCGGGTAGTAGCCAGGTGGCATTGGCTGGTGGATGGAACCTGGAGGAGGCCGACCCTGTGTGATCTAACGGGTCTTTGGGAGGTAATTGGCAGCAGGCGGTCTCTCAAGTACCCAAGTCCAATACCATGAAGGGCTTTATAAGTTACGACTAGCACTTTGAAGCGTATCCGGAGACCGATCGGTAGCCAGTGCAGCTCACGGAGGATAGGTGTAACGTGGGTGTACCGAGGTGCACCCACAATCGCTCGCGCGGCTGTATTACCTTGCCTTCTTTGGTGCTTCTTTTGCTTCTCATCCAAGAAGCTTTTTCAGCTCTGACAGGATAGTGGGGAACGGAAGGATTTATATTTCTTGCAGACAGTTGGATGAACACCCTTTGAATGATGTGGGAGTAGGAATGGATTTCCAGATGAAAAAATAAATTGTAAACTACAGGAACCAGGAGCATTACTCAGGTGACCCAGAAGACACAAATAAACCTCCAAGTTCTTCAATGGCCCTCTAAAACAGGGGTGTCAAACTGGCGGTACGTGAGCTGGATGCTTCTTGCACAGGTCATGCCCACGCCAGCTCAATGAAGGGAAAAATATTGTGATACGTCACATGCTAGGAATGTGATGCAGCGAGTTTGACACCCGTCCTCTAAAAGGATGCCAATGGCCAACTGTCTGCAAGGAAAAGAAACCTTTCCATTCTCCACTATCTTGTCAGACCTGAAGAAGCTTCTTGGATGAGAAGCAAAACATCTTCAAAGAAAAAACAAGAAAGTCCACTTGCCTCCTGAAAAAGCACCTTTGGGATTGCCATGATGTCCAGAAACCTAGTTCAATCTTTAGAGAGAAATTTATGGGATTATACTGGGTTCCAATTTCTTTCCTATCTCAACTTGATTTCATTCAGAATTATACAGCATGCTGATGTGAATTGAATTTACAACTGTGAGATAAATTTGACAGATTTAGTACAATCTTAATTACATAAGCCCTGCCATTTCGGAAATAAGGAAACATGCTTAGTTTTCTCCATTTTTGCATTAAAAATTATAACTTTTGGAAGTTTTTTTGTTCTGTCTGTATTTACCCCGTGATGAGCTCTAACTATTATAAAAAGACATTCACTGGTCCTTATTTGGTTGACTTGTCAGAAGGCTCTAAATCACTCTATTCCTGGGCTTGTGGGGAGGGGTGTCACAGTATCTGTTGCAGGGTATTAAATAGTTTTGTTGAAATACATTAAACATAACTGTATTACTTCTTAAATCAATTTATTTTCACTGCCAATTGTCTATTTATGTTTTTATTCTGTTTTTTAAAAAATATTATTAGCTGCACAGAAAGAATAAATAAATACAATTGCTTTCTTATCGTGACAACTTGATACTGTTATGTGGTACAACATTACTGATTTGAGTTGTGTTTCATTTGCTAAATTTTGACAGGTTTGGAGCTCAAAACAAGGAGACCGAAAAAAGATTCTACCAGACATATAACACCCACAGATGCATAAGGACACCCAGACAAACACACACACAAATTTAGGACAAACAATAGACAAATCCGTCATAGGCTGTCACTTGTGTTTAATATTTAGACATTCTTTTGAAAATTTGTCTTCTTGTACTGGCACCATCTAATAATAATTCCCCCAAGCAAATAAACTCATCTTACTCATAATTGGATTCAATCTTTCCCTTTGACTACTTAATGACTGCTACTTCAGTTTGCCGTGGGCTACCAAAGCAGAGATATTTAAGTCATGTGATTAGCCAATACCATACATATTCTAATATTGGATTTTAATAATTCAAAATGAGTTGGTTCCAAAGACCACAATATATTCACAGTCAGTAGTTCAGTAGCTGTTCCAGAAATGAAACAAGATATATCCTCTGTTCAATATATTAGGATATGCTAACAATATATAGGGGCTCAGTGGCGCAGTGGCTCAGTGGCTAAGACACTGAGCTTGTGGATTAGAAATGTCGCCAGTTCAGTGGTTTGAATCCCTAGTGTAGCAGCAGCCAGTAGCTTTTACCACATATCAGTTATAATAACGGGACACGAGACCACGAAGGTAAAAGAGATACAGGTTTATTGATGCATCAAGTTCAGAGTACTAACACACCAAGATCTGAACTGCCTGGGCTCTGCCCAGGACGTTAGTTTTATACCGTGCTCCAAACTGAGCTTTCTCAAGGCGTTTCCATACAAGAGACAAACATGACATTTCAAAAAGAAGAGGTTCATTTTGGAATGTTACAAAAAGAGAAGTACATAGGAAAAATACAGAGAAGTTCCTATAATGTCTTAAGCTATCGGCAGTTTCACCTCTGTTCTGTCTTACACCCATGCTTGGCTTCTTGCCCCTCCTTTACAGCATCTTGCCACACTGTTCCAGTAATATACGTTAACACAGTAAATAAATGAGTAAATAAAATCAAACTTAATAAAAGTATAGATTAAGTATGTATTAAGAATTTAGTGCCTCGGGGCTCATATACCCAGATGATATTTTGGATCATCTTCTCCCACCTGCCTCACTAGCACTGCGTAGCAGAGTAAGCTTCCGTTACTTGTCCCAGCTTCTGCCAACCTAGCAGTTTGAAAGCATGTAAAAAATGCAAGTAGAAAAAATAGGAACCACCTTTGGTGGGAAGGTAACAGCATTCCATGCACCTTCAGTGTTTAGTCATGCTGGTCACATGACCATGGAGATGTCTTTGGACAGTGCTGGCTCTTTGGATTTGAAATGGAGATGAGCACCACCCCTAGAATCAGGAACGACTAGCACATATGTGCGCGGGGAACCTTTACCTTTACCTTTAGCAATATCTACTTAGATGTTCTTGGAAGGCCATTTGTTGTTAAAATGATACTTAAAATGCACAAAGGATTACTGGGCTCTAAGATCTCCATTTTGGCAATTGGAAGATTGTCACATTTATGGTAGCAGGAGTTTTCCTAGAAGAGAAACCATTTGAAGAGATGCAGAACTCTGATGGAATGATCTATGGTCTATGATAACCTATGTATGGTAGCTACAATATAGATTATCTGCTCTATAAGGGAGTCATGTAGCTAGTTTATATGGCTACTTAGCCAAACAATATGCGTGCAAGAGTTTGCATATCAATACCTGGTTAATAAAGTCATCTTTTACTGTATCAATTAATTAATTAAATAATTATATGACATGTGTAAAGAGAATCCCAGAATCAAATCTTTCTACCAAGTTTTAAAGTAACTTTCAACTGAGATCTGAGCCGTTGATCACAAAGTTGTGACTATGCATAAAATTTAATCTAGCAAAGGGCAACCAAATTATTGCAGTAAAAATGTGCCATTTAGCCAGTTCTGCCCAGAAAAAGTCTAGAGATTGCATTTCCTGAACCAAGAAATTTATATGTCAACATTTTCACAATATCTGTTTTGCAAATTTTTCAGTTTTATTTTAAGTGAAAGGTTTTTTTCCCCTTTCTGTCCAATTTAACTCTCATGGGATTTAATTTTAAGTCTGGTATGTCCACTAAAAATCTATTGCCAGTTTTCTTCTCTTTAATACTATAAGGAATGGGTTGACAGTTCCCACATGCATTCCAACCAAGAAAAGGTGGATATTTGAGCACACCTCTGAAACATTTTGCTATAATTTGCCATTTGAAAGGTATTACTTCCACTGAGTCTGAGGAAGCTCCAGAAATTAAAAACTGTCACTTGCTATATCAGTCACTGTGATGCAATATTCAATTTCACATATGTGAGATAATGTTTTAAAGCCACTTAAATCTGTTGTGTTTTTCAATTAAGCAATATTTATCCGAAGATCTGATTATTCCATCCCTCCTTACAATTCATCCACATGGCTAAATATGAAGAACTGTGAAAGGTAAAGCAGTACAAGAGAATAAGGGTGGAAAATTCAATGTAGTAAAGGCTTCCTTTAAATAAATATATAGATCTAGAGTTGTCTTTAAACACTGTTATTCTGTTAAATGCTGCCAGCTATAAAATATATTGGACATGGACTAGGCTTCAAGTAGGGTAACATTTATCTTTAAATACTGAATTTAATAGTACAGTGGTTTCAATTACATTCTCCCTGTTTGTATGTAAAATGTTGAATATAAGAATGTTTTATTGATTTTTTTCCTTTCACTATGCAAAATCTTCCAAAATCAGCTTCCATCACCCCTCCTTATTCATGAAATTTTAGAAAGAATTGTAGACTATTTCATCTTCCTTCTGTAACTCTCCACTGCTTTCCTGCTGTTTTCTCATTTTTTCTTTAGCAAATATGTGTGTGTGTGTGTGTGTGTGTGTGTGTGTGTGTGTGTGTGTGTATGATAGAAAGTTTAGTTTAGTTTAGTTTAGTTTAGTTTAATGAAATTTGTATGCCACCCACTCCCATTGGGACTCTGGGGGCTCACAGGCAAGATAAAAAAGCTTGTTTAAAAATTATAAGATAAGAGATACAATATTAAAATTAACACACCATACAACCAGTCCAAGTGGGGCTGGATATAATCAACAGCCCCAGGCCTGCCGGAACAGCCAGGTCTTAGTGAAAATTGAAATGGCTATCACAATTTGTTTTGACTGATTTTGGAAGCTCCCATTTATGTGCTTATTCTCTCCAAAAACTTAAAAGTTAGAGGAGAGGGAAGGAAGGATAAGGAAAATAAAATTTGGGGAGCAGCGAGAGGAGAGAGAGGGAGAGCTGGAAATTTTAACAGAACAGTTGAGTGCCAAGTATAGCAGTCTATACTATATACTTTATAAAACCTTTATCTATTGATTATTCCCTGAAAATAATTGCCTCCCACCAATTTTATATGTTAGGATATAAGGGGACTACATCTCAAAGGAATAAAAACAGACCTGATTTAGCGACTGCCTCATGTAATGGTTGCTCCCAGTTATAAGGGTGATTAAAAAAAATAAATTTACAATCAATCATCACATTTACAACCTTCACAGGTCTTTAAAGCAAAAGAAAGCTGAAGAAAGACTATAAGCACAGTTTTGGTTTCATGTAACAATTTTGCTTAACAATCAAATTGTGGCCCTAATTGTGATAACCATAGGTAGTCCTTGATTTACAATCAGAATTGTGCCCCAAATTTCCATTGCTAAGAACGGCAGTTGTTAAGTGCCCTGTTTCACATTTTTTTTTTGCCACTGCTGTTAAGCGAAGCGCTAAGTAAATCATGTGATTGTTAAGTGAATGTGGCTTCCATTGACTTTGCTTGTCATACATTCCCTAGGAAGGTTGCAAGTGATAAACCCAGGATGCCATGATGCTGCAACTATCATAACTACATGCCGGTTGCCAAGCAACTGAAGTTTAATCATGTGATTGATGCTGCAATGGAATGCTGCAACTGTTATAAGTGAAAGAACTGGTCATTAGTCACTTTTTTTAGTACTGTTGTAACTTTAAATGGTCATTTAACACATAGTTGTAAATCAAGGATTAACTGTTAACAAGAAATACCTGTAATGTGATCTGTATTCTTGTTATGTCATTTCCTCCTTTTGTTATTTTTTGGGGGGAATCTATATATTTCATTTTCTTCTAACCATGTTGTTGACTTCATTAAGTTTTAATTTACAAAAAAACACTAAAGAGGTTATATTTCTCTTTTCAGATTTAAAACAAAAGCTATTTTGCATATTTTGCATGTATTCAAAGTCATTCTTTTCACTCTGCTTTTCCATAATTTTGTGATATGATGAATGCTATTGAGTTTGAATAACTATAGATCTGAAATTGAAAGTACTACTGTCCAAGTTGACATTTCCAATTAAAAGTTCCAACTATTGTGCTCTCCTTAAGACTCATTTTTTTTAGAAATAAGATAATTAAAAATCATAATTGAGAACATTAGATGTTTCTAGCTATAAATGAATGACAGGGATTTATTATTTTTCTAAAAGAACATTTATTTTTTTGCCATTCTCTTGGATCTCTTTTTCATAACATAGACCCTGTGGAGAAAACTATTCCAAATTATAAAATTATTCCCTGATTTATTTGTTTATTAGATTTTCTTGCCACCCATCTTGCTTTGAGATGACTTTGGGTGACAATAAAAGCCATTCCAACCATAAAGAATAAATATTTTTCTCCCAACCACTGGGTCATATAAGGTGCTTTGTGCTCAAGTAACCCACCAAATCTAATTAATGGGAATCAAATCTCTTTCGTGCTTACTTTGAAATATTTGCACAGCGAAATGGTTTTGCCTTGGTCCTCCCTTCTTCTCCTTCTCTGCCCCTTTCAGCATCTTGCATTTAACATTCTCCTGTGCTTTGTGCTTCTCTTCATTAGCTTCAATTTATGTAGTCAGCTTTTTCTGTACCATTTTGCTGAAAAGGTTGTTTTCTTAAATTGCTTTGTCAAGTACTCTTTTTCCGCTTTTCTTTCTCAACTACTTTCTTGAAAATTTCAGCTCCTCGAAGCAATTATGTTACAGGTTTCACTCCACCTACCTATGCATCTTCAGGTTTAAACTGATCTGTTGAGCCAATGATATATACACTCTATTGCCAAAAGTATTTGGTCACCCATCCAAATAATCAGAATCAATTGTGAGTGAATACTTTTGGCAATATAGTGTATGTATATATTGGGGGTTCTTTGAGGGAATTAGAAGGGAAAATACCTTTTAAATAGTTTAATAATAATTCCATGTCATGGCATAGAATCATTTCTGTAAGGCATTTTATCCTCATTTTTGACATGAACATTGCTAGATAGGGCTGGGCAGACACATCATTTCTCTAGATGGCAATATTCCTTTTTTTTTTCCTCCTAAAAGGAAAGAGAAAAGGTACAATTGTCCATTTCACCTTAAAATACAAGCCTAATATGATCAAATGGAAAGAGAATTTTGTGGAAATGTGGTCATGCATTTATGACTTGACTTAATTCAGGGAGGGCTGGGGAGCCTGTGAATTTTCCCCCCTTTCATACAGAATAATCTTACCATACTTCCATTAGACCCGCAGAAAAGAAACAGTGAAAAATCCCATCTTGTGCTGAACACATTTTAAATGTTTAGGATTCCATTGTCTTTACATACTTTCAAGGGGAAAAATAATTCAGTGAAAGAGTATGTAGGATGATTTAACACAGTTTGACCCTTCTCACCTTCAGAGCTCTGGAGGACCTTGTGATAGATGTCAGTTTAGCAAGCACAGCTCAACTCAATAGGAGAACTTGGTGATGAGGAAAGGCATGCTTGCTGAACTATTTTTCAACTATCAAAAGCAAAAAAACAACAACAAAACCCTTGCATCTGCAATTTCTTTCAGCCGCTCAGTTTTTCTTCAGTCTTCCACTACATTAATATCACCCTATTTATTCTTTATTTTAAAGAACAAAGACAATAAATGAATCAATGTATGCATGTAACGACATCCAGGATGGTTTACAAGGATGGAAAGGAATGGAGAGATACAATAAATGTTGCAGTTGTGAACTAGATTTAGATTTCCCTTTCTCTTACCTCTTGTCTTTCATTTCTTCTGCTCACTACTTCTTATTCCTTTTCTAGGCTTGGTATAACGTTGCTTAGGTGAAGGAGAATCATGTGATGAGAATGTATGATTCTTTATCCTTTCTTTGCCTGCTTAACAAAAGTCCACACAAAACCATGTCTGCATTTTCATGGGGGTTTTTCATAATGCATACTTTAATTTATTCTGAATCACACCTTAAAATTTGGAAAAGGGCAGTTTTTGAGTCTGACTACATTTCAGTTCGTATCTATTTTTTAGGAAAAAAGCATTTGTAATATTACAGTAAAATGATAACTAATTAAATTTATTCATTGTTCATAATAATATGTAATTTTTGCATCTACTTCTCTCTCTCTCTCTCTCTCTCTTTTTCTCTTTTTCTCTTTCTCTCTCTCTCTCTTTCTCTCTCTTTCTCTCTCTCTCTCTTTCACACACACACTCACTCTCTCTCACACACAAAAACACACATCTTAACCACCCATCTCATTCATAGAGCAACTGATCCTGCAGTTGGTTTTGTTTCCAAAGATATGGTCATAATTTTCTCCTGGAGAAGGTTATTATAACCTTTGATGTAGTAGATGTAAAAGAATGATTGAATCAGTCTAATTTTTGTAGATAGTTTACATATTCAAAGCTGGAGTTAGACATTGTAAGTATGTACAGTATATGTATAAAATAAAATACCCATGTGTAGATTACATTATAATGTAAACCAATTATCTTAGTTCAGTTATAAAATATTTTTTTAAAAAATATTGCCCAAAATATAGCAAATCAAATCACTTTGAAGATACAACATAATTTTATTGACAAAAAGTTAAATTAAGTGTTCCTGAGCAAATACAGAATTGGACCTTATATATTTTTGGTCTATTACATTGTAAAGAGAAGACACAATAAAAGGCAGACAGAGTGGAAAACACAGTGTGATGTTGGAATGTTTTAGATAAATTCATCTAAGTGATATCCTCCTCCTCCTCCTCCTCCTCCTCCTCCTCCTCCTCCTCATCATCATCATCATCATTTCATTCCTACTGGTTCAACATGCTAATCATACTCTCTTTGAGATATGGTCAGCAGAATACTGGGCCTCAGGCTGCTGACTGAATCTTCTCCATGTTGCCACTCAGCTTGCTGTGAACTTTTTTTAACAAGAGCCCTTTCAGCACTTTAGATCAGAGGTGGGTTCCTAGCTGTTCGCAC
Organism: Thamnophis elegans; assembly: GCF_009769535.1. Taxonomy (NCBI): domain Eukaryota; kingdom Metazoa; phylum Chordata; class Lepidosauria; order Squamata; family Natricidae; genus Thamnophis; species Thamnophis elegans. Next base: position 21,974,976 of record NC_045544.1, read on the forward strand.
CTATTCGGTAGAACCGGTTCGTCAAATCTACCGAACTGGTTAGAAGAGGTTCCACCAGTGGACCCGGAAAGCAAGCCACATCTACAGAAGAGGTTCCATTTTTTTTTTGAAACCCACCACTGGTCCTTGGATATGATTATTCTACACTATCATGCTCATATTTATAAAACTCAGTGCCTCTGTGAAAGGTAAGGACGACTGCTGCATTTGTGGTGCAATCAGAACATTGTGTGTGTTGAAGTTGTTTTAACGCAAACCAAAGATGCCTTTTAAAAAACAAGTTTACATCATATTCTTATGCATGCCAGTGCTGTGTGTGAGGTAATTTAAGGTGGTTCTGACAAGTGTCATTAGCATCTTCATATCCGGTCACATGGGCGGCAAGCCACTCCCATCCAGTCACATGGGTGGCAAGCCACTCCCATAAAGGAGGCCACACCCACAGAGTAGGTTCGAACAATTTTTGAAACCCACCACTGCTTCAGATGCATGGGATAATCTCCTAGGTTTGGTAGTGAATGCAGCGGACATGTATATGACCACTACAGTAATACTGTATATGTGTGCTTCTTTATTAAAAGTCCTTGTTTAAAAAGTCTCTTTTAAATCCTCAAAGCCGTAAGTGCTTTAACCTTGCCCTAAATGCTTTAACGCTTTATCTTTGCCCTAAACTATGTGAAATTGTAGAGGCTCTCTTTGACAGGTGCCAATGAAAAATAACTATTGTAACAATTGAACATCGTCAGATTGCCATCAATGCATATAACAAACCTGCGATGGGATGGGGAAGGACCTGCTTTGAGCAGAAAATGTGAAAGAGTACAGAAACAAGATGTAGCTTGATCAATTAATCATGGTGATATCAGCCGTAGAAGAAAACTTAATTTATGTTTCCTCTGCTAGAGATGAGGACTGTCCTGGAAAGTTGTTAAAACCTGGCTTTGGACCCAAGCCTGAAGTTGATATATCAATATATTATTTTAATTTCTCTCAGTCCACTTTGATTTGTGTTGTGTACAAGATCATTTTAGTCTAGGCTGCCTGTGTGGTTTGATGTTTTATCAGTTTTTATGTCAGTTTTGTGTACAAAACTGCCCAGAATCAATTGGAGTTGGGTAGCTAATAAATTTGAATACAATTATTCATTATAATTATAATAAACTATAACATTATTGTTTTTTTTTTAAAAAAACCTTCAGACTATATAGATTGCTTATCTTGTGCCTGAATCTGGCATTGCTTAAATTTCAGAATGTTTTTGGCACCAAACCATAGACTTTGGTACATTTCTTTCTTTTACATTTCTTTTGAAATTTCTTTTCTATGACCGATAGTTTTAATTCACTCTATAAACTAGGTCCCCTCTAGTGTGTATAATGGTAAAGGCATGAGCTTCAAACAAGGATCATAAATAGATTCCATCTACTGTACATTGTCAAGTAACACAGATTCTATATTACCAGGAACTCCATGATAAACTCTATAAATGTAATCACCATCACTAATCAACCATATTGGCTTTGAAGCATAGTGGCTTCAAAGTAGATTTTGGAATCAATACATCTCTCTTCAGAACTGCACTGGCATTCGGGTTCAGAAATAAAAAGCCACGGAAACAGAAAGGAGGAAGAATGAAAACGGAAATGGAAATACATCAGTCACTGCATAAAAGGGGAAAAAAATGCCATATCTGATCTGTTTCATAGATCACCTACCCCCACTAGCTTACCCCTCTTTGCAATGTTGTAATGCTTTTCTGCACACCGAAGGCATGCAGGCCCTCAATATTTGCAAATAGCATGGATAATAATAGTCCCTTTGTCACTCATGCCAACTGCTTACAGACCATCTGTTATAGATGGAATTTGTAATCAATTCATCAATGCTGCTAATAATGATACTGTCAATAATTTCCTGCCATACATTTCCTGTCAATGCTGTCTTTTTGATATAAAAAATGTAGAACTATACCCTAATTATCAGTCATGTTCTTAATGAGTACATTTTTGTACAAATTACAAAATCCACAGAGAGCTTATATACTTTATTTCTATAAAATATATTTTGGGTGTAGATTGTAAAAGTCTACTATGTCATTCAGTGTCATTACCCAGAAAATTTAGAATTGTACAGGCAATGGTTTTTCCTGTGACACTCTATGGATCATAGAACAAATCAATCCGGTATTCTCGCCAAGGGCACAAACTGACTTCAAATTGTCATACTGTATATCGGACAAATTATGTCTAACTCTCTTGAGAAGTCTATAATGTTAAGAAAGGGGGGAAAAAACCAGAAGAAATGGATGATCAACAGCAAGGTGAACTGACTCAGTTACTTTGGTGATCTGTGAACCATTGAAAGACCTCAAAAACTAGATTGGGGAGAATGTCAACCTAAGCAGTCACTAAGAGCTGACACCAATTTGATATCATATAATCAATCAGTCAATCAACCAACATATTTTACTTAAACAACATCTTTGAACTGAGCCTTATAATCCCCAGCTTCATGTAATATGCATGCAGTGGAGAAAAAAGTTTCATCCTACTGCACACATATCTAACAGTATCTACCCCAGTTTCCTGCATGCAAAATTATTGAGAAGGTGATAAGATGAAGGCGGAAGTTCTTTTTTTAATTTACTCTTGCCACCACCATGGAGTTTTATATCCCTGAAGATAGCGCGTGTATGTGTGTGTGTGTGTGTGTGTGTGTGTGTGTGTAATTAGTGTCACAACCCCTTGGTATGCCCAAATATGGGAGGAAGCTCACTGCTTCCATTCTCTGTCCATCGGCTCGTCACAAGACACCATCCAGACAGAAACCCAATATTTTTAATGTTGCCTTTTTGTTACATTTGTGTTGTATTTGTGCTGATAAATCCCATATTTGGGCATACCAGGGGGTTGTGACACTAATTACATACCTATTCCCCTGGCTCAGTTGATAAAAGGAGAAGAGCCTGTGGCCTAGTGGTTAACACATCTGCCTAACATGTAATACAGCCCAGGTTCGAATCCCAGTAAGGGTATGGCTAGCTGATGAGAGCTAAATAGCTTGAAATAGATCTATACTAGTCTCCCTTTATTTATTTATCAGCACAAATACAACACAAATGTAACAAAAAGGCAACATTAAAAATATTGGGTTTCTGTCTGGATGGTCTCTTGTGACAAGCCGATGGACAGAGAATGGAAGCAGTGAGCTTCCTCCCATATTTGGGCATACCAAGGGGTTGTGACACTAATTACACACACACACACACACACACACACAAATACATGTGTGTGTGTGTGTGTGTGTGTGTGTGTGTGTGTGTGTGTACACGCATATATGTATATGTATATAGTACATTTAAAAGCTTGAAATTTAGAGTCCAGCAAAAGCATGACAATATCTAACAGAAAGTGTTGGATTTAAATATTTAGCTCTGAAACATTTATAACCCACATGAGAAACTCCCCCCAAAACCATTTTTTTTAGAATAACCATTGTTAAAAACAAGCAAGAAACCAACCAACCAACCAAGCCTTTTATGGATGCCATTAAAAAAAATCATAGACACTCCAGTACTATTTTTCTACAAATCAGAAATAATGCAACTGTTCAACTTGTTCTTGGTCACAAGCCACACCACATAGTGAGTAATGTTGGCTGCAGGACCATGAGGGACATATTGAAATATAGTATCCTTTTTAAACAATGTGTTCTTTAGCTCCATTGTGGTGCTTTTTCATTTATGATTCATTGCTCAAAGAAAGGAATGTCTTTTTAGACACAGCTCCAAAAGGAAGTCACGGAACTAGCCAAATTTTCACATTTCTTCAGTTTATGACTTATTGGTTGAATTCTGATTCCATGATATTTAGCGTATCATCACTTCAGCCACTACTACTAATCATAATATCTTGGGAAAAATTGCTCTGTTCCAAATTGCTTATTTCCCACAAATACACACAGCTGAGAACATTTAACATAACTAATATACTCAGGTACATAAGGTTGATGGACATCTGCTGTTTTGTTCAGGCTGTTCAGACAGGTATGACATAATGCTAGGCTTGGTAAGTATGGTTTAAACTTACTGAAGAAAAAAATGTCAAAATTACTGTTTTTAAACTTCAAGGAAAGAAGAGGCAATAGGAGAAATAAAAGAACAAATATCTCTGCTTCTACAACTACATGGAATTCAATACCATTGAATTTGACTAATTTTATTTCTGAACTGATACCTTGCAGATGGATTTTGAAATAATACCAAAGGGCGTATGAAATTGGACTGAAGGTTGTAGAATGATAGTGCTGCTTTATAGAGAGGGAGGGTATGAGGTGGCTCAGTGGCTAAGATGCTGAGCTTGTCAATCAGAAAGGTTGGCAGTTCGGTGGTTCAAATCCCTAGTGCCACGTAAAGTGAGCTCCCGTTACTTGCCCCAGCTTCTGCCAACCTTGCAGTTCGAAAGCACATAAAAATGCAAGTAGAAAAATAGGAACCACCTTTGGTGGGAAGGTAACCAACATTTAGTCATGCCGGCCACATGACCATGGAGACATCTTCAGACAACACTGGCTCTTCAACTTTGAAATGGAGTCGGGAACAATTACATGTGTACAAGGGCAACATTTACCTTTTATAGAGAGGGGTAATGTCATTTGTCCCTCCCTTGAATGGAGAACAGATGCCTTCCTTTGAGCTTTTTGTCAACCAGCCCCTGAAATGTGTACCACATGATCTCATGTTTAAAAAACATTCCTAAAATCTTCTCCCTCCCTACCTTATATAGTAGGGGATGCATTTCATAATATCATTGCTTGTTCTTCTGTTACTATATATATATAGTATCCTTTTATTGATTGATTGATTTATTGAAAGTATATATATATACTTTCCTTGAATATATATATATATATATATGTGTGTGTGTGTGTGTGTGTGTGTGTGTGTGTGTGTGTTTTATTTGTGCTGATAAATAAATAAAGGGAGACTAGTATAGATCTATTTCAAGCTATTTAGCTCTCATCAGCTAGCCATACCCTTACTGGGATTTGAACCTGGGCTATATGGCATACTAGGCACACTAGGCAGAGATCTTAGCCATTAGGCCACAGGCTCTTATCCATTATCAGCGAAGCCAGGGTGAAAGGTATCTATTAGATTTTTTACAACCCCTGGTAAGCCCCAATTATGGGAGGAAGCTAACTTTGCAGTTAGCAAATATGAAATATGATTTTGCTTAAAAACAGTGATTATAAAGATAGAATTCATGGAGTTGTGTGTGTGTGTGTGTATATATATATATATACACACACACACACAACTCCATGAATTCTATCTTTATAATCACTGTTTTTAAGCAAAATCATATTTCAGTTTGCCAACTATTTATTAAAACAGGAACACTGCAAAACTCAAATATTTATAAACATACACACACACACACACAAACACATCCCTGAAGCTCATCAAGATTTCAAATTAAAAGTTTAATTAAAGTCAACAAAGGAAGCTCAAGATACTAATGGAGTTTTTGAGCTTCATAAATTATTGAAAATTTTGGATTCACTGGATTCATTTTATCATCTCTTCACTCATTTTTTTAAAAAATTGAAACAATTGTTTTGAATTTCATTTAGGTTTATAGATGCAATAGTTGGGATCCCATCTGTGTAAGTTACACATTGACAGAAGCTTCATCAGATAAAAGCTGTTTCCAAGTCTACAATATGAAATACATGAAATAATTTGCAGAATTCCAGCTTCTCCAATTCTGTATGTAAGATAAAAGAAAAGGCTAAAACTTGGTGGTTTAAATGCATGTTTTATATTGAACAGTTTTCAGATTCAATTCTTTGAATTTCTTAAAATTTGAGAAAGTGGTTGCTAGTTAGCGTTGACAATACTGAGCTAGATGGATAAAATATGTGATTTGGTAACATGTAGCTTCTTCTGTTTCTAGTCCTTAACTATATATTTGGTGTTTCCTGACCTCCTAGAAATATTTTAGAGGAAACTGCCAGGTTCCAGGGACTTTTAATTCTCCTCCAATTATTGATTTATATTTTCAAAACTGAGATACTGATTGCAAGTTTGGGAAGATGTTTATAAAGAATACCATACTGGTCTTCTTGAGATTCCCTGGACTCAAATCACTGTGTTATACTGTCACACTATCTGTAATATACCTTCAGTTTATTTTAAAGCATTTTGTGCCCATTATTTTAGTAACACAGACACATTGCTTGATCTTGGACAGAAGTTAATACATACAGAATCTCCATTTCTTTATACACGTAAAGTCAATTGCAGTTAGATTCTTTCCTTCCTTCTTTCCCTTCTTCCCTTCTTTGAACTTCTGAAAGCTCTGTCTGAAGAATCTCTAAGGACTTGTCCTGGTGATAGAAAAGTACACCGTTGCTTCCACTTTCTCTCCCTTCCTCCCTCCCTCCCTCCCTCCCTTCCTCCCTCCCTCCCTTATCCTCTCCTCTTTCATTTTTGTTAAAATTCCTGACCTCACTATAAAGTAAATGGGAACCTGTCTCCTCTCTGTTTTTCTGAAAACTCTCAAGGACGAAC